>NW_027480437.1:3073518-3380869 GCF_051401765.1 Calliopsis andreniformis | reverse complement strand
TCCTGAATCCTCAATCCTGAATCCTCAATCTTCAGCCCTCAGTCCTCAACAATCAGTTGTCAATCCTCAATCCTCACTAGAATATCCCCAGTTCAGAGTTTTCCATACGCAATACTCAATCTGCAATCTTCAAATCTCTATCCGCAAACATCAATTGTCATCACTCAACCCTCAACACTCAGTCCCCAATCCTCAACCTTCAACCCTCAATCCTCAACCCTCAATCCTCAATCCTCAGTCTTCAATCCTCAATACTCAATCTTCAATCCTTAATCCTCAATCCTCAATCCTCAATTCTCGATCCTTAATCCTCAATCCTCAATCCTCAATCCTCAATCCTCAATCCTCAATACTCAATCCTCAATCCTCAATCCTCAATCTTCAATACTCAATCCTCAATCCTCAATCCTCACTCCTCATTCTTCAATCCTCAATACCCAATCCTCAATCTTCAATCCTCAAACCTCAATCCTCAATTCTCAATCCTCAATCCTCAATCCTCAATCCTCAATCCTCAATACTCAATCCTCAATCCTCAATCCTCAATCTTCAATCCTCAATACTCAATCTTCAGTCCTCAATTCTCAATACTCAATACTCAATAATCAGACCTCAACCATCAATACTGAACCCTCAGTCCTTGTCCTCAATCCACAACCCTCAATCCTCAATCCTCAATCTTCAATCATCAATATTCAATATTCAGTCCTCAATCCTCAATCCTCAATCCTCAATCCTCAATCCTCAATGTTCAATCCGCAATACCCAATCCTGAATCTTCAATCCTCAATCCTCAATCCTCAATCCCCAATCCTCAATCCTCAATCCTCAATCCTCAATCCTCAATCCTCAATCCTCAATCTTTAACCCTCAACACTCAGTCCTCAATGTTCAAACCTCAATCCTCAATTCTCAATCTGCAATCCTCAATACTCAATCTTCAATCCCCAATCCTCAATACTCAATCCTCAATCCTCAATCCTCAATCCTCAATCATCAATCCTCAATCTTCAATACTCAATCCTCAATCCTCAATCCTCAATACTCAATCCTCAATCCTCAATCATCAATCCTCAATCTTCAATCCTCAATACTCAATCTTTAATCCTCAGTCCTCAATCCTCAATCTTCAATCTTCAATCCTCAACCCGCAATCCTCAATCCTCAATCCTCAATCCTCAGTCCTCATTACGCAATATTCAATCCTCAATACTCAATCTTCAATCCTCAATCCTCAATCCTCAACCCTCAGTCCTCATTCTTCAATCCTCAATAACCAATTCTCAATCTTCAATCCTCATTCCTCAATCCTCAATTCTCAATCCTCAATCCTCAATCCTCAATCCTCAGAACTCAAACCACAATCCTGAATCCTCAATCCTGAATCCTCAATCTTCAGCACTCAGTCCTCAACAATCAGTTGTCAATCCTCAATCCCCACTAGAATATCCTCAGTTCAGAGCTTTCCATACGCAGTACTCAATCTGCAATCTTCAAATCCCTATCCACAAACATCAATTCTCATCACTCAACCCTCAACACTCAGTCCCCAATCCTGAATCTTCAATGCTCAATACTCAATCTTCAATCCTAAATCCTTAACCCTCAATCCTCAGTCCTCAAACGTCAATTCTAAATCCTCGATCCTGAATCCTCAATCTCCATCCCTCAGTCCTGAACAATCAGGAGACAATTCTCAATCCTCAATAGAATATCCTCAATTCACAGTTTTCAATACTCAATACTCAATCTGCAATCTTCAAATCTCTATCCACAAACATCAATTCTCGTCACTCAACACTCAGCACTCAGTCCTCAATGTTCAATCCTGAATCCTCAATCCTCAATCTTCAATCCTCAATACTTAATCTTAAATCCTCAATCCTCAACCCTCAATACCCAATCCTCAAACTTCAATCCTCAATCCTCAATCCTCAATTCTCAATCCTCAATCCTCAACCCTCAATCCTCAATCCTCAATCCTCAATCCTCAACCCTCAATCTTCAATCCTCAATATTCAATCTATAATCCTCAATCCTCAACCCTCAATCTTCAATCCTCAATCCCCAATACTCAATCTTCAATCCTCAATCCTCAATCCTCAATCATCAATCCTCAATCTTCAATACTCAATCCTCAATCCTCAATCCTCAATCCTCAATCCTCAATCCTCAATCATCAATCCTCAATCTTCAATCCTCAACACTCAATCTTTAATCCTCAATCTTCAGTCCTCAATCCTCAATCCTCAACCCTCAATCCTCAATCCTCACACCTCAAACATCAATACTCAACCCTCAGTCCTCGTCCTCAATCCACAACGCTCAATCCTCAATCCCCAATCTTCAATCATCAATATTCAATATTCAGTCCTCAATCCTCAATCCTCAATCCTCAATCCTCAATCCTCAATTTTCAATCCGCAATACCCAATCCTGAATCTTCAATCCTCAATCCTCAATCCTCAATCCCCAATCCTCAATCCTCAATCCTCAGTCCTCAAACCTCAATCCTGAATCCTCAATCCTGAACCCTCAATCTTCAGACCTCAGTCCTCAACAATCAGTTGTCAATTCTCAATCCTCAATAGAATATCATCAATTCACAGCTTTCAATACACAATACTCAATCTGCAATCTTTAAATCTCTATCCACAAACACCAATTCTTATCACTCAACCCTCAACTCTCAGTCCCCAAACCTCAATCTTCAATCCTCAACCCTCAATCCTCAATCCTCAATCGTCAATCCTCAATCTTCAATACTCAATCCTCAATCCTCAATCCACAACCCTCAATCCTCAATCCTCTATCTTAAATCCTCAAACCTCAATCCTCAATCCACAATCCTCAATTCTCAATCTTCAATCCTCAATACTCAATCTTAAATCCTCAATCCTCAATCCTCAATCCTCAATCCTCAATCCTCAATCCTCAATCCTCATCCTTCAATCCTCAATACCCAATCCTCAATCTTCAATCCTCAATCCTCAATCCTCAATTCTCAATCCTCAACCCTCAGCCCTCAGTCCTTAAACCTCAATCCTCAACCCTCAGCCCTCATCCTCAATCCTCAATCCTCAATCCTCAATCCTTAATCTTCACTCCTCAATCCTCAATCCTCAATCCTCAATCCTCAAACCTCAGTCCTCAATACTAAATATTCAATCCTCAATACTCAGTCTTCAATCCTCAATCCTCAATCCTCAATCCTCACTCCTCATTCTTCAATCCTCAATACCCAATCCTCAATCTTCAATCCTCAAACCTCAATCCTCAATTCTCAATCCTCAATCCTCAATCCGCAATCCTCAATCCTCAATACTCAATCCTCAATCCTCAATCCTCAATCTTCAATCCTCAATACTCAATCTTCAGTCCTCAATTCTCAATACTCAATACTCAATAATCAGACCTCAACCATCAATACTGAACCCTCAGTCCTTGTCCTCAATCCACAACCCTCAATCCTCAATCCTCAATCTTCAATCATCAATATTCAATATTCAGTCCTCAATCCTCAATCCTCAATCCTCAATCCTCAATCCTCAATGTTCAATCCGCAATACCCAATCCTGAATCTTCAATCCTCAATCCTCAATCCTCAATCCCCAATCCTCAATCCTCAATCCTCAATCCTCAATCCTCAATCCTCAATCCTCAATCTTCAACCCTCAACACTCAGTCCTCAATGTTCAAACCTCAATCCTCAATTCTCAATCTGCAATCCTCAATACTCAATCTTCAATCCCCAATCCTCAATACTCAATCCTCAATCCTCAATCCTCAATCCTCAATCATCAATCCTCAATCTTCAATACTCAATCCTCAATCCTCAATCCTCAATACTCAATCCTCAATCCTCAATCATCAATCCTCAATCTTCAATCCTCAATACTCAATCTTTAATCCTCAGTCCTCAATCCTCAATCTTCAGTCTTCAATCCTCAACCCGCAATCCTCAATCCTCAATCCTCAATCCTCAGTCCTCATTCCGCAATATTCAATCCTCAATACTCAATCTTCAATCCTCAATCCTCAATCCTCAACCCTCAGTCCTCATTCTTCAATCCTCAATAACCAATTCTCAATCTTCAATCCTCATTCCTCAATCCTCAATTCTCAATCCTCAATCCTCAATCCTCAATCCTCAAACCTCAATTCTGAATCCTCAATCCTGAATCGTCAATCTTCAGCCCTCAGTCCTGAACAATCAGGTGACAATCCTCAATCCTCAATAGAATATCCTCAATTCACAGTTTTCAATACTCAATACTCAATCTGCAATCTTCAAATCTCTATCCACAAACATCAATTCTCATCACTCAACCCTCAATACTCAGTCCTCAATGTTCAATCCTCAATCCTCAATTCTCAATCTTCAATCCTCAATACTCCATCTCTAATCCTCAATCCTCAATACTCAATCTACCATCCTCAATCCGCAATACTCAATCCTCAACCCTCAATCCTCAATTCTCAATCATCAATCCTCAATCTTCAATACTCAATCCTCAATCCTCAATCCTCAATCCTCAATCCTCAATCCTCTATCTTAAATCCTCAAACCTCAATCCTCAATCCACAATCCTCAATTCTCAATCTTCAATCCTCAATACTCAATCTTAAATCCTCAATCCTCAATCCTCAATCCTCAATCCTCAATCCTCAATCCTCAATCCTCAATCCTCATCCTTCAATCCTCAATACCCAATCCTCAATCTTCAATCCTCAATCCTCAATCCTCAATCCTCAATCCTCAATCCTCAATCCTCAATCTTCAACCCTCAACACTCAGTCCTCAATGTTCAAACCTCAATCCTCAATTCTCAATCTGCAATCCTCAATACTCAATCTTCAATCCCCAATCCTCAATACTCAATCCTCAATCCTCAATCCTCAATCCTCAATCATCAATCCTCAATCTTCAATACTCAATCCTCAATCCTCAATCCTCAATACTCAATCCTCAATCCTCAATCATCAATCCTCAATCTTCAATCCTCAATACTCAATCTTTAATCCTCAGTCCTCAATCCTCAATCTTCAGTCTTCAATCCTCAACCCGCAATCCTCAATCCTCAATCCTCAATCCTCAGTCCTCATTCCGCAATATTCAATCCTCAATACTCAATCTTCAATCCTCAATCCTCAATCCTCAACCCTCAGTCCTCATTCTTCAATCCTCAATAACCAATTCTCAATCTTCAATCCTCATTCCTCAATCCTCAATTCTCAATCCTCAATCCTCAGTCCTCAATCCTCAAACCTCAATTCTGAATCCTCAATCCTGAATCGTCAATCTTCAGCCCTCAGCCCTGAACAATCAGGTGACAATCCTCAATCCTCAATAGAATATCCTCAATTCACAGTTTTCAATACTCAATACTCAATCTGCAATCTTCAAATCTCTATCCACAAACATCAATTCTCATCACTCAACCCTCAATACTCAGTCCTCAATGTTCAATCCTCAATCCTCAATTCTCAATCTTCAATCCTCAATACTCCATCTCTAATCCTCAATCCTCAATACTCAATCTACCATCCTCAATCCGCAATACTCAATCCTCAACCCTCAATCCTCAATCCTCAATCATCAATCCTCAATCTTCAATACTCAATCCTCAATCCTCAATCCTCAATCCTCAATCCTCAATCCTCTATCTTAAATCCTCAAACCTCAATCCTCAATCCACAATCCTCAATTCTCAATCTTCAATCCTCAATACTCAATATTAAATCCTCAATCCTCAATCCTCAATCCTCAATCCTCAATCCTCAATCCTCAATCCTCAATCCTCATCCTTCAATCCTCAATACCCAATCCTCAATCTTCAATCCTCAGTCCTCAAACCACAATCCTGAATTCTCAATCTTCAGCCCTCAGTCCTCAACAATCAGTTGTCAATCCTCAATCCTCACTAGAATATCCCCAGTTCAGAGTTTTCCATACGCAATACTCAATCTGCAATCTTCAAATCTCTATCCACAAACATCAATTCTCATCACTCAACCCTCAACACTCAGTCCCCAATCCTCAATGTTCAATCCTCAATACCCAATCCTCAATCTTCACTCCTCAATCCTCAATCCTCATTCCTCAATCCTCACTCCTCAATACTCAATCCTCAGTCCTCAAACCACAATCCTGAATCCTCAATCCTGAATCCTCAATCTTCAGCCCTCAGTCCTCAACAATCAGTTGTCAATCCTCAATCCTCACTAGAATATCCCCAGTTCAGAGTTTTCCATACGCAATACTCAATCTGCAATCTTCAAATCTCTATCCGCAAACATCAATTGTCATCACTCAACCCTCAACACTCAGTCCCCAATCCTCAACCTTCAACCCTCAATCCTCAACCCTCAATCCTCAATCCTCAGTCTTCAATCCTCAATACTCAATCTTCAATCCTCAATCCTCAATCCTCAATCCTCAATCCTCAATTCTCGATCCTTAATCCTCAATCCTCAATCCTCAATCCTCAATCCTCAATCCTCAATACTCAATCCTCAATCCTCAATCCTCAATCTTCAATACTCAATCCTCAATCCTCAATCCTCACTCCTCATTCTTCAATCCTCAATACCCAATCCTCAATCTTCAATCCTCAAACCTCAATCCTCAATTCTCAATCCTCAATCCTCAATCCTCAATCCTCAATCCTCAATACTCAATCCTCAATCCTCAATCCTCAATCTTCAATCCTCAATACTCAATCTTCAGTCCTCAATTCTCAATACTCAATACTCAATAATCAGACCTCAACCATCAATACTGAACCCTCAGTCCTTGTCCTCAATCCACAACCCTCAATCCTCAATCCTCAATCTTCAATCATCAATATTCAATATTCAGTCCTCAATCCTCAATCCTCAATCCTCAATCCTCAATCCTCAATGTTCAATCCGCAATACCCAATCCTGAATCTTCAATCCTCAATCCTCAATCCTCAATCCCCAATCCTCAATCCTCAATCCTCAATCCTCAATCCTCAATCCTCAATCCTCAATCTTTAACCCTCAACACTCAGTCCTCAATGTTCAAACCTCAATCCTCAATTCTCAATCTGCAATCCTCAATACTCAATCTTCAATCCCCAATCCTCAATACTCAATCCTCAATCCTCAATCCTCAATCCTCAATCATCAATCCTCAATCTTCAATACTCAATCCTCAATCCTCAATCCTCAATCCTCTATCTTAAATCCTCAAACCTCAATCCTCAATCCACAATCCTCAATTCTCAATCTTCAATCCTCAATACTCAATCTAAAATCCTCAATCCTCAATCCTCAATCCTCAATCCTCAATCCTCAATCCTCAATCCTCAATCCTCATCCTTCAATCCTCAATACCCAATCCTCAATCTTCAATCCTCAATCCTCAATCCTCAATTCTCAATCCTCAACCCTTAGCCCTCAGTCCTTAAACCTCAATCCTCAACCCTCAGCCCTCATCCTCAATCCTCAATCCTCAATCCTCAATCCTTAATCTTCAATCCTCAATACTCAATCTTCAATCCTCAATCCTCAGACCTCAATGTTCAATCCTCAATGTTCAATCCTCAATACCCAATCCTCAATCTTCACTCCTCAATCCTCAATCCTCAATCCTCAATCCTCACTCCTCAATCCTCAATCCTCAGTCCTCAAACCACAATCCTGAATTCTCAATCTTCAGCCCTCAGTCCTCAACAATCAGTTGTCAATCCTCAATCCTCACTAGAATATCCCCAGTTCAGAGTTTTCCATACGCAATACTCAATCTGCAATCTTCAAATCTCTATCCACAAACATCAATTCTCATCACTCAACCCTCAACACTCAGTCCCCAATCCTCAATGTTCAATCCTCAATACCCAATCCTCAATCTTCACTCCTCAATCCTCAATCCTCATTCCTCAATCCTCACTCCTCAATACTCAATCCTCAGTCCTCAAACCACAATCCTGAATCCTCAATCCTGAATCCTCAATCTTCAGCCCTCAGTCCTCAACAATCAGTTGTCAATCCTCAATCCTCACTAGAATATCCCCAGTTCAGAGTTTTCCATACGCAATACTCAATCTGCAATCTTCAAATCTCTATCCGCAAACATCAATTGTCATCACTCAACCCTCAACACTCAGTCCCCAATCCTCAACCTTCAACCCTCAATCCTCAACCCTCAATCCTCAATCCTCAGTCTTCAATCCTCAATACTCAATCTTCAATCCTTAATCCTCAATCCTCAATCCTCAATTCTCGATCCTTAATCCTCAATCCTCAATCCTCAATCCTCAATCCTCAATCCTCAATACTCAATCCTCAATCCTCAATCCTCAATCTTCAATACTCAATCCTCAATCCTCAATCCTCACTCCTCATTCTTCAATCCTCAATACCCAATCCTCAATCTTCTATCCTCAAACCTCAATCCTCAATTCTCAATCCTCAATCCTCAATCCTCAATCCTCAATCCTCAATACTCAATCCTCAATCCTCAATCCTCAATCTTCAATCCTCAATACTCAATCTTCAGTCCTCAATTCTCAATACTCAATACTCAATAATCAGACCTCAACCATCAATACTGAACCCTCAGTCCTTGTCCTCAATCCACAACCCTCAATCCTCAATCCTCAATCTTCAATCATCAATATTCAATATTCAGTCCTCAATCCTCAATCCTCAATCCTCAATCCTCAATCCTCAATGTTCAATCCGCAATACCCAATCCTGAATCTTCAATCCTCAATCCTCAATCCTCAATCCCCAATCCTCAATCCTCAATCCTCAATCCTCAATCCTCAATCCTCAATCCTCAATCTTTAACCCTCAACACTCAGTCCTCAATGTTCAAACCTCAATCCTCAATTCTCAATCTGCAATCCTCAATACTCAATCTTCAATCCCCAATCCTCAATACTCAATCCTCAATCCTCAATCCTCAATCCTCAATCATCAATCCTCAATCTTCAATACTCAATCCTCAATCCTCAATCCTCAATACTCAATCCTCAATCCTCAATCATCAATCCTCAATCTTCAATCCTCAATACTCAATCTTTAATCCTCAGTCCTCAATCCTCAATCTTCAATCTTCAATCCTCAACCCGCAATCCTCAATCCTCAATCCTCAATCCTCAGTCCTCATTACGCAATATTCAATCCTCAATACTCAATCTTCAATCCTCAATCCTCAATCCTCAACCCTCAGTCCTCATTCTTCAATCCTCAATAACCAATTCTCAATCTTCAATCCTCATTCCTCAATCCTCAATTCTCAATCCTCAATCCTCAATCCTCAATCCTCAGAACTCAAACCACAATCCTGAATCCTCAATCCTGAATCCTCAATCTTCAGCACTCAGTCCTCAACAATCAGTTGTCAATCCTCAATCCCCACTAGAATATCCTCAGTTCAGAGCTTTCCATACGCAGTACTCAATCTGCAATCTTCAAATCCCTATCCACAAACATCAATTCTCATCACTCAACCCTCAACACTCAGTCCCCAATCCTGAATCTTCAATGCTCAATACTCAATCTTCAATCCTAAATCCTTAACCCTCAATCCTCAGTCCTCAAACGTCAATTCTAAATCCTCGATCCTGAATCCTCAATCTCCATCCCTCAGTCCTGAACAATCAGGAGACAATTCTCAATCCTCAATAGAATATCCTCAATTCACAGTTTTCAATACTCAATACTCAATCTGCAATCTTCAAATCTCTATCCACAAACATCAATTCTCGTCACTCAACACTCAGCACTCAGTCCTCAATGTTCAATCCTGAATCCTCAATCCTCAATCTTCAATCCTCAATACTTAATCTTAAATCCTCAATCCTCAACCCTCAATACCCAATCCTCAAACTTCAATCCTCAATCCTCAATCCTCAATTCTCAATCCTCAATCCTCAACCCTCAATCCTCAATCCTCAATCCTCAATCCTCAACCCTCAATCTTCAATCCTCAATATTCAATCTATAATCCTCAATCCTCAACCCTCAATCTTCAATCCTCAATCCCCAATACTCAATCTTCAATCCTCAATCCTCAATCCTCAATCATCAATCCTCAATCTTCAATACTCAATCCTCAATCCTCAATCCTCAATCCTCAATCCTCAATCCTCAATCATCAATCCTCAATCTTCAATCCTCAACACTCAATCTTTAATCCTCAATCTTCAGTCCTCAATCCTCAATCCTCAACCCTCAATCCTCAATCCTCACACCTCAAACATCAATACTCAACCCTCAGTCCTCGTCCTCAATCCACAACGCTCAATCCTCAATCCCCAATCTTCAATCATCAATATTCAATATTCAGTCCTCAATCCTCAATCCTCAATCCTCAATCCTCAATCCTCAATTTTCAATCCGCAATACCCAATCCTGAATCTTCAATCCTCAATCCTCAATCCTCAATCCCCAATCCTCAATCCTCAATCCTCAGTCCTCAAACCTCAATCCTGAATCCTCAATCCTGAACCCTCAATCTTCAGACCTCAGTCCTCAACAATCAGTTGTCAATTCTCAATCCTCAATAGAATATCATCAATTCACAGCTTTCAATACACAATACTCAATCTGCAATCTTTAAATCTCTATCCACAAACACCAATTCTTATCACTCAACCCTCAACTCTCAGTCCCCAAACCTCAATCTTCAATCCTCAACCCTCAATCCTCAATCCTCAATCGTCAATCCTCAATCTTCAATACTCAATCCTCAATCCTCAATCCACAACCCTCAATCCTCAATCCTCTATCTTAAATCCTCAAACCTCAATCCTCAATCCACAATCCTCAATTCTCAATCTTCAATCCTCAATACTCAATCTTAAATCCTCAATCCTCAATCCTCAATCCTCAATCCTCAATCCTCAATCCTCAATCCTCATCCTTCAATCCTCAATACCCAATCCTCAATCTTCAATCCTCAATCCTCAATCCTCAATTCTCAATCCTCAACCCTCAGCCCTCAGTCCTTAAACCTCAATCCTCAACCCTCAGCCCTCATCCTCAATCCTCAATCCTCAATCCTCAATCCTTAATCTTCACTCCTCAATCCTCAATCCTCAATCCTCAATCCTCAAACCTCAGTCCTCAATACTAAATATTCAATCCTCAATACTCAGTCTTCAATCCTCAATCCTCAATCCTCAATCCTCACTCCTCATTCTTCAATCCTCAATACCCAATCCTCAATCTTCAATCCTCAAACCTCAATCCTCAATTCTCAATCCTCAATCCTCAATCCGCAATCCTCAATCCTCAATACTCAATCCTCAATCCTCAATCCTCAATCTTCAATCCTCAATACTCAATCTTCAGTCCTCAATTCTCAATACTCAATACTCAATAATCAGACCTCAACCATCAATACTGAACCCTCAGTCCTTGTCCTCAATCCACAACCCTCAATCCTCAATCCTCAATCTTCAATCATCAATATTCAATATTCAGTCCTCAATCCTCAATCCTCAATCCTCAATCCTCAATCCTCAATGTTCAATCCGCAATACCCAATCCTGAATCTTCAATCCTCAATCCTCAATCCTCAATCCCCAATCCTCAATCCTCAATCCTCAATCCTCAATCCTCAATCCTCAATCCTCAATCTTCAACCCTCAACACTCAGTCCTCAATGTTCAAACCTCAATCCTCAATTCTCAATCTGCAATCCTCAATACTCAATCTTCAATCCCCAATCCTCAATACTCAATCCTCAATCCTCAATCCTCAATCCTCAATCATCAATCCTCAATCTTCAATACTCAATCCTCAATCCTCAATCCTCAATACTCAATCCTCAATCCTCAATCATCAATCCTCAATCTTCAATCCTCAATACTCAATCTTTAATCCTCAGTCCTCAATCCTCAATCTTCAGTCTTCAATCCTCAACCCGCAATCCTCAATCCTCAATCCTCAATCCTCAGTCCTCATTCCGCAATATTCAATCCTCAATACTCAATCTTCAATCCTCAATCCTCAATCCTCAACCCTCAGTCCTCATTCTTCAATCCTCAATAACCAATTCTCAATCTTCAATCCTCATTCCTCAATCCTCAATTCTCAATCCTCAATCCTCAATCCTCAATCCTCAAACCTCAATTCTGAATCCTCAATCCTGAATCGTCAATCTTCAGCCCTCAGTCCTGAACAATCAGTTGTCAATTCTCAATCCTCCATAGAATATCATCAATTCACAGTTTTCAATACTCAATACTGAATCTGTAATCTTTAAATCTCTATCCACAAACATCAATTCTCATCACTCAATCCTCAGCACTCAGTCCCCAATCCTCAATCATCAATCCTCAATACTCAATCCTCAATCCTCAATCCTCAATCTTCAATCCTCAATACTCAATCATCAATCCTCAAACCTCACTCCTCAATCCTCAACCCTCAATCGTGAGTCTTCAAACCTCAATACTCAATCTTCAATCCTCAATCCTCAATCCTCAATCCTCAATCCTCAATCCTCATCCTTCAATCCTCAATACGCAATCCTCAATCTTTAATCCTCAATCCTCAATCCTCAATTCTCAATCCTCAATCCTCAGTCCTCAGTCCTTAAACCTCAATCCTCAACCCTCAGCCCTCATCATCAATCCTCAATCCTCAATCCTCAATCCTCAATCCTCAATCTTCAACCCTCAACACTCAGTCCTCAATGTTCAAACCTCAATCCTCAATTCTCAATCTTCAATCCTCAATACTCAATCTTCAATCCTCAATCCTCAATACTCAATCCTCAATCCTCAATCCTCAAACCGCAATCATCAATCCTCAATCTTCAATACTCAATCCTCAATCCTCAATCCTCGATACTCAATCCTCAATCCTCAATCATCAATCCTCAATCTTTAATCCTCAATACTCAATCTTTAATCCTCAGTCCTCAATCCTCAATCTTCAATCTTTAATCCTCAACCCGCAATCCTCAATCCTCAATCCTCAATCCTCAGTCCTCAATCCGCAATCTTCAATCCTCAATACTCAATCTTCAATCGTCAATCCTCAATCCTCAACCCTCAGTCCTCATTCTTCAATTCTCAATAACCAATCCTCAATCTTCAATCCTCATTCCTCAATCCTCAATTCTCAATCCTCAATCCTCAATCCTCAGACCTCAAACATCAATATTCAACCCTCAGTCCTCGTCCTCAATCCGCAACTCTCAAGCCTCAATCCTCAATCTTCAATCATCAATATTCAATCTTCAATACTCAATTATCAATCCTCAATCATCAATCCTCAATCCCCAATGTTCAATTCTCGATACCCAATCCTCAATCTTCAATCCTCAATTCTCAATCCTCAATCCTCAATCCTCAATCTTCAATCATGAATATTCAATCTTCAATACTCAATCCTCAATCCTCAATCCTCAATCCTCAATCCTCAATGTTCAATCCTCGATACCCAATCCTCAATCTTCAATCCTCAATCCTCAATCCTCAATCCTCAATCCTCAATCCTCAATCCTCAATCTTCAACCCTCAACACTCAGTCCTCAATGATCAAACCTCAATCCTCAATTCTCAATCTGCAATCCTCAATGCTCAATCTTCAATCCTCAATCCTCAATACTCAATCCTCAATCCTCAATCCTCAATCCTCAATCATCAATCCTCACTCTTCAATACTCAATCCTCAATCCTCAATCCTCAATACTCAATCCTCAATCCTCAATCATCAATCCTCAATCTTCAATCCTCAATACTCAATCTTTAATCCTCAGTCCTCAATCCTCAATCTTCAATCTTCAATCCTCAACCCGCAATCCTCAATCCTCAATCCTCAATCCTCAATCCTCAATCGTCAATTCTCAATGCTCAATCCTCAACCCTCAATCCCCAATCCTCAATCCTCAATCCTCAACCCTCAATCGTCAGTCTTCAAACCTCAATATTCAATCTTCAATCGTCAATCCTCAATCCTCAATCCTCAATCCTCAATCCTCAATCCTCAATCCTCAGAACTCAAACCACAATCCTGAATCCTCAATCCTGAATCCTCAATCTTCAGCCCTCAGTCCTCAACAATCAGTTGTCAATCCTCAATCCTCACTAGAATATCCTCAGTTCAGAGCTTTCCATACGCAGTACTCAATCTGCAATCTTCAAAGCCCTATCCACAAACATCAATTCTCATCACTCAACCCTCAACACTCAGTCCCCAATCCTCAATCTTCAATCCTCAATACTCAATCTTCAATCCTAAATCCTCAACCCTCAATCCTCAGTCCTCAAACCTCAATTCTGAATCCTCGATCCTGAATCCTCAATCTCCAGCCCTCAGTCCTGAACAATCAGGAGACAATTCTCAATCCTCAATAGAATATCCTCAATTCACAGTTTTCAATACTCAATACTCAATCTGCAATCTTCAAATCTCTATCCACAAACATCAATTCTCGTCACTCAACACTCAGCACTCAGTCCTCAATGTTCAATCCTGAATCCTCAATCCTCAATCTTCAATCCTCAATACTTAATCTTAAATCCTCAATCCTCAACCCTCAATACCCAATCCTCAATCTTCAATCCTCAATCCTCAATCCTCAATTCTCAATCCTCAATCCTCAACCCTCAATCCTCAATCCTCAATCCTCAATCCTCAACCCTCAATCGTCAGTCTTCAAACCTCAATATTCAATCTTCAATCGTCAATCCTCAATCCTCAATCCTCAATCCTCAATCCTCAGACCTCAAACATCAATACCCAACCCTCAGTCCTCGTCCTCAATCCGCAACACTCAATCCTCAATCCTCAATCTTCAATCATCAATATTTAATCTTCAATACTCAATCCTCAATCCTCAATCCTCAATCCTCAATCCTCAATCCTCAATGTTCAATCCTCGATACCCAATCCCCAATCTTCAATCCTCAATCCTCAATCCTCAATCCTCAATCCTCAATCCTCAATCCTCAGTCCTCAAACCACAATCCTGAATCCTCAATCCTGAATCCTCAATCTTCAGCCCTCAGTCCTCAACAATCAGATGTCAATCCTCAATCCTCACTAGAATATCCTCAGTTCAGAGCTTTCCATACGCAATACTCAGTCTGCAATCTTCAAATCTCTATCCACAAACATCAATTCTCATCACTCAACCCTCAACACTCAGTCCCCAATCCTCAATCTTCAATCCTCAATCCTCAACCCTCAATCCTCAATCCTCAATCTTCAATCCTCAATACTCAATCTTCAATCCTCAATCCTCAATCCTCAATCCTCAGTCCTCAAACCTCAATTCTGATTCCTCGATCCTGAATCCTCAATCTCCAGCCCTCAGTCCTGAACAATCAGGTGACAATCCTCAATCCTCAATAGAATATCCTCAATTCACAGTTTTCAATACACAATACTCAATCTGCAATTTTCAAATCTCTATCCACAAACATCAATTCTCATCACTCAACACTCAACACTCAGTCCTCAATGTTCAATCCGCAATCCTCAATTCTCAATCTTCAATCCTCAATACTCAATCTTAAATCCTCAATCCTCAACCCTCAATACCCAATCCTCAATCTTCAATCCTCAATCCTCAATCCTCAATCCTCAATCCTCAATCCTCAACCCTCAATCCTCAATCCTCAATCCTCAATTCTCAACCCTCAGTCGTCAGTCTTCAAACCTCAATATTCAATCTTCAATCCTCAATCCTCAATCCTCAATCCTCAATCCTCATCCTTCATTCCTCAATACCCAATCCTCAATCTTCAATCCTCAATCCTCAGTCCTCAAATCTCAATCCTCAATCCTCAGTCCTCAGTCCTTAAACCTCAATCCTCAGCCCTCAGCCCTCATTCTCAATCCTCAATCCTCAATCCTCAATCCTCAATCTTCAATCCTCAATACTCAATCTTCAATCCTCAATCATCAATCCTCAGTCCTCAAACCTCAATTCTGAATCCTCAATCCTGAATCCTCAATCTTCAGCCCTCAGTCCTCAACAATCAGGTGACAATCCTCAATCCTTAATAGAATATCCTCAATTCACAGTTTTCAATACTCAATACTCAATCTGCAATCTTCAAATCACTATCCACAAACATCAATTCTCATCACTCAACCCTCAACACTCAGTCCTCAATGTTCAATCCTCAATCCTCAATTCTCAATCTTCAATCCTCAATACTCAATCTATAATCCTCAATCCTCAATCCTCAATCTTCAATCCTCAATCCCCAATACTCAATCCTCAATCCTCAATCCTCAATCCTCAATCATCAATCCTCAGTCTTCAAACCTCAATACTCAATCTCCAATCCTCAATCCTCAATCCTCAATCCTCAATTCTCAACCCTCATCCTTCAATCCTCAATTCCCAATCCTCAATCTTCAATCCTCAATCCTCAATCCTCAATCCTCAATTCTCAATCCTCAATCCTCAGTCCTCAGTCCTTAAACCTCAATCCTCAACCCTCAGCCCTCATCCTCAATCCTCAATCCTCAATCCTCAATCCTCAATCCTCAATCTTCAACCCTCAACACTCAGTCCTCAATGTTCAAACCTCAATCCTCAATTCTCAATCTGCAATCCTCAATACTCAACCTTCAATCCTCAATCCTCAATACTCAATCATCAATCCTCAATCCTCAATCCTCAATCATCAATCCTCACTCTTCAATACTCAATCCTCAATCCTCAATCCTCAATACTCAATCCTCAATCCTCAATCATCAATCCTCAATCTTCAATCCTCAATACTCAATCTTTAATCCTCAGTCCTCAACCCTCAATCTTCAATCTTCAATCCTCAACCCGCAATCCTCAATCCTCAATCCTCAATCCTCAGTCCTCGTTCCGCAATATTCAATCCTCAATACTCAATCTTCAATCCTCAATCCTCAATCCTCAACCCTCAGTCCTCATTCTTCAATCCTCAATAACCAATTCTCAATCTTCAATCCTCATTCCTCAATCCTAAATTCTCAATCCTCAATCCTCAATCCTCAATCCTCAATCCTCAGAACTCAAACCACAATCCTGAATCCTCAATCCTGAATCCTCAATCTTCAGCCCTCAGTCCTCAACAATCAGTTGTCAATCCTCAATCCTCACTAGAATATCCTCAGTTCAGAGCTTTCCATACGCAGTACTCAATCTGCAATCTTCAAATCCCTATCCACAAACATCAATTCTCATCACTCAACCCTCAACACTCAGCCCCCAATCCTCAATCTTCAATCCTCAATACTCAATCTTTAATCCTAAATCCTCAACCCTCAATCCTCAGTCCTCAAACCTCAATTCTGTATCCTCGATCCTGAATCCTCAATCTCCAGCCCTCAGTCGTGAACAATCAGGAGACAATTCTCAATCCTCAATAGAATATCCTCAATTCACAGTTTTCAATACTCAATACTCAATCTGCAATCTTCAAATCTCTATCCACAAACATCAATTCTCGTCACTCAACACTCAGCACTCAGTCCTCAATGTTCAATCCTGAATCCTCAAACCTCAATCTTCAATCCTCAATACTTAATCTTAAATCCTCAATCCTCAACCCTCAATACCCAATTCTCAATCTTCAATCCTCAATCCTCAATCGTCAATTCTCAATGCTCAATCCTCAACCCTCAATCCCCAATCCTCAATCCTCAATCCTCAACCCTCAATCGTCAGTCTTCAAACCTCAATATTCAATCTTCAATCGTCAATCCTCAATCCTCAATCCTCAATCCTCAATCCTCAGACCTCAAACATCAATACCCAACCCTCAGTCCTCGTCCTCAATCCGCAACACTCAATCCTCAATCCTCAATCTTCAATCATCAATATTCAATCTTCAATACTCAATCCTCAATCCTCAATCCTCAATCCTCAATCCTCAATCCTCAATGTCCAATCCTCGATACCCAATCCTCAATCTTCAATCCTCAATCCTCAATCCTCAATCCTCAATCCTCAATCTTCAATCCTCAGTCCTCAAACCACAATCCTGAATCCTCAATCCTGAATCCTCAATCTTCAGCCCTCAGTCCTCAACAATCAGATGTCAATCCTCAATCCTCACTAGAATATCCTCAGTTCAGAGCTTTCCATACGCAATACTCAGTCTGCAATCTTCAAATCTCTATCCACAAACATCAATTCTCATCACTCAACCCTCAACACTCAGTCCCCCATCCTCAATCTTCAATCCTCAATCCTCAACCCTCAATCCTCAATCCTCAATCTTCAATCCTCAATACTCAATCTTCAATCCTCAATCCTCAATCCTCAATTCTCAACCCTCATCCTTCAATCCTCAATTCCCAATCCACAATCTTCAATCCTCAATCCTCAATCCTCAATTCTCAATCCTCAATCCTCAGTCCTCAGTCCTTAAACCTCAATCCTCAACCCTCAGCCCTCATCCTCAATCCTCAATCCTCAATCCTCAATCCTCAATCCTCAATCTTCAACCCTCAACACTCAGTCCTCAATGTTCAAACCTCAATCCTCAATTCTCAACCTGCAATCCTCAATACTCAATCTTCAATCCTCAATCCTCAATACTCAATCCTCAATCCTCAATCCTCAATCCTCAATCATCAATCCTCACTCTTCAATACTCAATCCTCAACCCGCAATCCTCAATCCTCAATCCTCAATCCTCAGTCCTCATTCCGCAATATTCAATCCTCAATACTCAATCTTCAATTCTCAATCCTCAATCCTCAACCCTCAGTCCTCATTCTTCAATCCTCAATAACCAATTCTCAATCTTCAATCCTCATTCATCAATCCTCAATTCTCAATCCTCAATCCTCAATCCTCAATCCTCAGAACTCAAACCACAATCCTGAATCCTCAATCCTGAATCCTCAATCTTCAGCCCTCAGTCCTCAACAATCAGTTGTCAATCCTCAATCCTCACTAGAATATCCTCAGTTCAGAGCTTTCCATACGCAGTACTCAATCTGCAATCTTCAAAGCCCTATCCACAAACATCAATTCTCATCACTCAACCCTCAACACTCAGTCCCCAATCCTCAATCTTCAATCCTCAATACTCAATCTTCAATCCTAAATCCTCAACCCTCAATCCTCAGTCCTCAAACCTCAATTCTGAATCCTCGATCCTGAATCCTCAATCTCCAGCCCTCAGTCCTGAACAATCAGGAGACAATTCTCAATCCTCAATAGAATATCCTCAATTCACAGTTTTCAATACTCAATACTCAATCTGCAATCTTCAAATCTCTATCCACAAACATCAATTCTCGTCACTCAACACTCAGCACTCAGTCCTCAATGTTCAATCCTGAATCCTCAATCCTCAATCTTCAATCCTCAATACTTAATCTTAAATCCTCAATCCTCAACCCTCAATACCCAATCCTCAATCTTCAATCCTCAATCCTCAATCCTCAATTCTCAATCCTCAATCCTCAACCCTCAATCCTCAATCCTCAATCCTCAATCCTCAACCCTCAATCGTCAGTCTTCAAACCTCAATATTCAATCTTCAATCGTCAATCCTCAATCCTCAATCCTCAATCCTCAATCCTCAGACCTCAAACATCAATACCCAACCCTCAGTCCTCGTCCTCAATCCGCAACACTCAATCCTCAATCCTCAATCTTCAATCATCAATATTTAATCTTCAATACTCAATCCTCAATCCTCAATCCTCAATCCTCAATCCTCAATCCTCAATGTTCAATCCTCGATACCCAATCCCCAATCTTCAATCCTCAATCCTCAATCCTCAATCCTCAATCCTCAATCCTCAATCCTCAGTCCTCAAACCACAATCCTGAATCCTCAATCCTGAATCCTCAATCTTCAGCCCTCAGTCCTCAACAATCAGATGTCAATCCTCAATCCTCACTAGAATATCCTCAGTTCAGAGCTTTCCATACGCAATACTCAGTCTGCAATCTTCAAATCTCTATCCACAAACATCAATTCTCATCACTCAACCCTCAACACTCAGTCCCCAATCCTCAATCTTCAATCCTCAATCCTCAACCCTCAATCCTCAATCCTCAATCTTCAATCCTCAATACTCAATCTTCAATCCTCAATCCTCAATCCTCAATCCTCAGTCCTCAAACCTCAATTCTGATTCCTCGATCCTGAATCCTCAATCTCCAGCCCTCAGTCCTGAACAATCAGGTGACAATCCTCAATCCTCAATAGAATATCCTCAATTCACAGTTTTCAATACTCAATACTCAATCTGCAATCTTCAAATCTCTATCCACAAACATCAATTCTCATCACTCAACACTCAACACTCAGTCCTCAATGTTCAATCCGCAATCCTCAATTCTCAATCTTCAATCCTCAATACTCAATCTTAAATCCTCAATCCTCAACCCTCAATACCCAATCCTCAATCTTCAATCCTCAATCCTCAATCCTGAATCCTCAATCCTCAATCCTCAACCCTCAATCCTCAATCCTCAATCCTCAATTCTCAACCCTCAGTCGTCAGTCTTCAAACCTCAATATTCAATCTTCAATCCTCAATCCTCAATCCTCAATCCTCAATCCTCATCCTTCATTCCTCAATACCCAATCCTCAATCTTCAATCCTCAATCCTCAGTCCTCAAATCTCAATCCTCAATCCTCAGTCCTCAGTCCTTAAACCTCAATCCTCAGCCCTCAGCCCTCATTCTCAATCCTCAATCCTCAATCCTCAATCCTCAATCTTCAATCCTCAATACTCAATCTTCAATCCTCAATCATCAATCCTCAGTCCTCAAACCTCAATTCTGAATCCTCAATCCTGAATCCTCAATCTTCAGCCCTCAGTCCTCAACAATCAGGTGACAATCCTCAATCCTTAATAGAATATCCTCAATTCACAGTTTTCAATACTCAATACTCAATCTGCAATCTTCAAATCACTATCCACAAACATCAATTCTCATCACTCAACCCTCAACACTCAGTCCTCAATGTTCAATCCTCAATCCTCAATTCTCAATCTTCAATCCTCAATACTCAATCTATAATCCTCAATCCTCAATCCTCAATCTTCAATCCTCAATCCCCAATACTCAATCCTCAATCCTCAATCCTCAATCCTCAATCATCAATCCTCAGTCTTCAAACCTCAATACTCAATCTCCAATCCTCAATCCTCAATCCTCAATCCTCAATTCTCAACCCTCATCCTTCAATCCTCAATTCCCAATCCTCAATCTTCAATCCTCAATCCTCAATCCTCAATTCTCAATCCTCAATCCTCAGTCCTCAGTCCTTAAACCTCAATCCTCAACCCTCAGCCCTCATCCTCAATCCTCAATCCTCAATCCTCAATCCTCAATCCTCAATCTTCAACCCTCAACACTCAGTCCTCAATGTTCAAACCTCAATCCTCAATTCTCAATCTGCAATCCTCAATACTCAACCTTCAATCCTCAATCCTCAATACTCAATCATCAATCCTCAATCCTCAATCCTCAATCATCAATCCTCACTCTTCAATACTCAATCCTCAATCCTCAATCCTCAATACTCAATCCTCAATCCTCAATCATCAATCCTCAATCTTCAATCCTCAATACTCAATCTTTAATCCTCAGTCCTCAACCCTCAATCTTCAATCTTCAATCCTCAACCCGCAATCCTCAATCCTCAATCCTCAATCCTCAGTCCTCGTTCCGCAATATTCAATCCTCAATACTCAATCTTCAATCCTCAATCCTCAATCCTCAACCCTCAGTCCTCATTCTTCAATCCTCAATAACCAATTCTCAATCTTCAATCCTCATTCCTCAATCCTAAATTCTCAATCCTCAATCCTCAATCCTCAATCCTCAATCCTCAGAACTCAAACCACAATCCTGAATCCTCAATCCTGAATCCTCAATCTTCAGCCCTCAGTCCTCAACAATCAGTTGTCAATCCTCAATCCTCACTAGAATATCCTCAGTTCAGAGCTTTCCATACGCAGTACTCAATCTGCAATCTTCAAATCCCTATCCACAAACATCAATTCTCATCACTCAACCCTCAACACTCAGCCCCCAATCCTCAATCTTCAATCCTCAATACTCAATCTTTAATCCTAAATCCTCAACCCTCAATCCTCAGTCCTCAAACCTCAATTCTGTATCCTCGATCCTGAATCCTCAATCTCCAGCCCTCAGTCGTGAACAATCAGGAGACAATTCTCAATCCTCAATAGAATATCCTCAATTCACAGTTTTCAATACTCAATACTCAATCTGCAATCTTCAAATCTCTATCCACAAACATCAATTCTCGTCACTCAACACTCAGCACTCAGTCCTCAATGTTCAATCCTGAATCCTCAAACCTCAATCTTCAATCCTCAATACTTAATCTTAAATCCTCAATCCTCAACCCTCAATACCCAATTCTCAATCTTCAATCCTCAATCCTCAATCGTCAATTCTCAATGCTCAATCCTCAACCCTCAATCCCCAATCCTCAATCCTCAATCCTCAACCCTCAATCGTCAGTCTTCAAACCTCAATATTCAATCTTCAATCGTCAATCCTCAATCCTCAATCCTCAATCCTCAATCCTCAGACCTCAAACATCAATACCCAACCCTCAGTCCTCGTCCTCAATCCGCAACACTCAATCCTCAATCCTCAATCTTCAATCATCAATATTCAATCTTCAATACTCAATCCTCAATCCTCAATCCTCAATCCTCAATCCTCAATCCTCAATGTCCAATCCTCGATACCCAATCCTCAATCTTCAATCCTCAATCCTCAATCCTCAATCCTCAATCCTCAATCTTCAATCCTCAGTCCTCAAACCACAATCCTGAATCCTCAATCCTGAATCCTCAATCTTCAGCCCTCAGTCCTCAACAATCAGATGTCAATCCTCAATCCTCACTAGAATATCCTCAGTTCAGAGCTTTCCATACGCAATACTCAGTCTGCAATCTTCAAATCTCTATCCACAAACATCAATTCTCATCACTCAACCCTCAACACTCAGTCCCCCATCCTCAATCTTCAATCCTCAATCCTCAACCCTCAATCCTCAATCCTCAATCTTCAATCCTCAATACTCAATCTTCAATCCTCAATCCTCAATCCTCAATTCTCAACCCTGATCCTTCAATCCTCAATTCCCAATCCACAATCTTCAATCCTCAATCCTCAATCCTCAATTCTCAATCCTCAATCCTCAGTCCTCAGTCCTTAAACCTCAATCCTCAACCCTCAGCCCTCATCCTCAATCCTCAATCCTCAATCCTCAATCCTCAATCCTCAATCTTCAACCCTCAACACTCAGTCCTCAATGTTCAAACCTCAATCCTCAATTCTCAATCTGCAATCCTCAATACTCAATCTTCAATCCTCAATCCTCAATACTCAATCCTCAATCCTCAATCCTCAATCCTCAATCATCAATCCTCACTCTTCAATACTCAATCCTCAACCCGCAATCCTCAATCCTCAATCCTCAATCCTCAGTCCTCATTCCGCAATATTCAATCCTCAATACTCAATCTTCAATTCTCAATCCTCAATCCTCAACCCTCAGTCCTCATTCTTCAATCCTCAATAACCAATTCTCAATCTTCAATCCTCATTCATCAATCCTCAATTCTCAATCCTCAATCCTCAATCCTCAATCCTCAGAACTCAAACCACAATCCTGAATCCTCAATCCTGAATCCTCAATCTTCAGCCCTCAGTCCTCAACAATCAGTTGTCAATCCTCAATCCTCACTAGAATATCCTCAGTTCAGAGCTTTCCATACGCAGTACTCAATCTGCAATCTTCAAAGCCCTATCCACAAACATCAATTCTCATCACTCAACCCTCAACACTCAGTCCCCAATCCTCAATCTTCAATCCTCAATACTCAATCTTCAATCCTAAATCCTCAACCCTCAATCCTCAGTCCTCAAACCTCAATTCTGAATCCTCGATCCTGAATCCTCAATCTCCAGCCCTCAGTCCTGAACAATCAGGAGACAATTCTCAATCCTCAATAGAATATCCTCAATTCACAGTTTTCAATACTCAATACTCAATCTGCAATCTTCAAATCTCTATCCACAAACATCAATTCTCGTCACTCAACACTCAGCACTCAGTCCTCAATGTTCAATCCTGAATCCTCAATCCTCAATCTTCAATCCTCAATACTTAATCTTAAATCCTCAATCCTCAACCCTCAATACCCAATCCTCAATCTTCAATCCTCAATCCTCAATCCTCAATTCTCAATCCTCAATCCTCAACCCTCAATCCTCAATCCTCAATCCTCAATCCTCAACCCTCAATCGTCAGTCTTCAAACCTCAATATTCAATCTTCAATCGTCAATCCTCAATCCTCAATCCTCAATCCTCAATCCTCAGACCTCAAACATCAATACCCAACCCTCAGTCCTCGTCCTCAATCCGCAACACTCAATCCTCAATCCTCAATCTTCAATCATCAATATTTAATCTTCAATACTCAATCCTCAATCCTCAATCCTCAATCCTCAATCCTCAATCCTCAATGTTCAATCCTCGATACCCAATCCCCAATCTTCAATCCTCAATCCTCAATCCTCAATCCTCAATCCTCAATCCTCAATCCTCAGTCCTCAAACCACAATCCTGAATCCTCAATCCTGAATCCTCAATCTTCAGCCCTCAGTCCTCAACAATCAGATGTCAATCCTCAATCCTCACTAGAATATCCTCAGTTCAGAGCTTTCCATACGCAATACTCAGTCTGCAATCTTCAAATCTCTATCCACAAACATCAATTCTCATCACTCAACCCTCAACACTCAGTCCCCAATCCTCAATCTTCAATCCTCAATCCTCAACCCTCAATCCTCAATCCTCAATCTTCAATCCTCAATACTCAATCTTCAATCCTCAATCCTCAATCCTCAATCCTCAGTCCTCAAACCTCAATTCTGATTCCTCGATCCTGAATCCTCAATCTCCAGCCCTCAGTCCTGAACAATCAGGTGACAATCCTCAATCCTCAATAGAATATCCTCAATTCACAGTTTTCAATACTCAATACTCAATCTGCAATCTTCAAATCTCTATCCACAAACATCAATTCTCATCACTCAACACTCAACACTCAGTCCTCAATGTTCAATCCGCAATCCTCAATTCTCAATCTTCAATCCTCAATACTCAATCTTAAATCCTCAATCCTCAACCCTCAATACCCAATCCTCAATCTTCAATCCTCAATCCTCAATCCTGAATCCTCAATCCTCAATCCTCAACCCTCAATCCTCAATCCTCAATCCTCAATTCTCAACCCTCAGTCGTCAGTCTTCAAACCTCAATATTCAATCTTCAATCCTCAATCCTCAATCCTCAATCCTCAATCCTCAATCCTCATCCTTCATTCCTCAATACCCAATCCTCAATCTTCAATCCTCAATCCTCAGTCCTCAAATCTCAATCCTCAATCCTCAGTCCTCAGTCCTTAAACCTCAATCCTCAGCCCTCAGCCCTCATTCTCAATCCTCAATCCTCAATCCTCAATCCTCAATCTTCAATCCTCAATACTCAATCTTCAATCCTCAATCATCAATCCTCAGTCCTCAAACCACAATTCTGAATCCTCAATCCTGAATCCTCAATCTTCAGCCCTCAGTCCTCAACAATCAGGTGACAATCCTCAATCCTTAATAGAATATCCTCAATTCACAGTTTTCAATACTCAATACTCAATCTGCAATCTTCAAATCACTATCCACAAACATCAATTCTCATCACTCAACCCTCAACACTCAGTCCTCAATGTTCAATCCTCAATCCTCAATTCTCAATCTTCAATCCTCAATACTCAATCTATAATCCTCAATCCTCAATCCTCAATCTTCAATCCTCAATCCCCAATACTCAATCCTCAATTATCAATCCTCAATCCTCAATCATCAATCCTCAGTCTTCAAACCTCAATACTCAATCTCCAATCCTCAATCCTCAATCCTCAATCCTCAATTCTCAACCCTCATCCTTCAATCCTCAATTCCCAATCCTCAATCTTCAATCCTCAATCCTCAATCCTCAATTCTCAATCCTCAATCCTCAGTCCTCAGTCCTTAAACCTCAATCCTCAACCCTCAGCCCTCATCCTCAATCCTCAATCCTCAATCCTCAATCCTCAATCCTCAATCTTCAACCCTCAACACTCAGTCCTCAATGTTCAAACCTCAATCCTCAATTCTCAATCTGCAATCCTCAATACTCAACCTTCAATCCTCAATCCTCAATACTCAATCATCAATCCTCAATCCTCAATCCTCAATCATCAATCCTCACTCTTCAATACTCAATCCTCAATCCTCAATCCTCAATACTCAATCCTCAATCCTCAATCATCAATCCTCAATCTTCAATCCTCAATACTCAATCTTTAATCCTCAGTCCTCAACCCTCAATCTTCAATCTTCAATCCTCAACCCGCAATCCTCAATCCTCAATCCTCAATCCTCAGTCCTCGTTCCGCAATATTCAATCCTCAATACTCAATCTTCAATCCTCAATCCTCAATCCTCAACCCTCAGTCCTCATTCTTCAATCCTCAATAACCAATTCTCAATCTTCAATCCTCATTCCTCAATCCTAAATTCTCAATCCTCAATCCTCAATCCTCAATCCTCAATCCTCAGAACTCAAACCACAATCCTGAATCCTCAATCCTGAATCCTCAATCTTCAGCCCTCAGTCCTCAACAATCAGTTGTCAATCCTCAATCCTCACTAGAATATCCTCAGTTCAGAGCTTTCCGTACGCAGTACTCAATCTGCAATCTACAAATCCCTATCCACAAACATCAATTCTCATCACTCAACCCTCAACACTCAGCCCCCAATCCTCAATCTTCAATCCTCAATACTCAATCTTTAATCCTAAATCCTCAACCCTCAATCCTCAGTCCTCAAACCTCAATTCTGTATCCTCGATCCTGAATCCTCAATCTCCAGCCCTCAGTCGTGAACAATCAGGAGACAATTCTCAATCCTCAATAGAATATCCTCAATTCACAGTTTTCAATACTCAATACTCAATCTGCAATCTTCAAATCTCTATCCACAAACATCAATTCTCGTCACTCAACACTCAGCACTCAGTCCTCAATGTTCAATCCTGAATCCTCAAACCTCAATCTTCAATCCTCAATACTTAATCTTAAATCCTCAATCCTCAACCCTCAATACCCAATTCTCAATCTTCAATCCTCAATCCTCAATCGTCAATTCTCAATGCTCAATCCTCAATCCTCAATCCTCATTCTTCAATCCTCAACACCCAATCCTCAATCTTGAATCCTCAATCCTCAATCCTCAATTCTCAATCCTCAATCCTCAATCCTCAGACCTCAAACATCAATACTCAACCCTCAGTCCTCGTCCTCAATCCACAGCCCTCAATCCTCAATCCTCAATCTTCAATCATCAATATTCAGTCTTCAGTCCTCAACCCTCAGTCCTCAATCCTCAATCCTCAATCCTCAATGCTCAATCCGCAATACCCAATCCTCAATCCTCAGTCCTCAAACCTCAATCCTGAATCCTCAATCCTGAATCCTCAATCTTCAGACCTAATTTCTCAACAATCAGTTGTCAATTCTCAATCCTCAATAGAATATCATCAATTCACAGTTTTCAATACTCAATACTCAATCTGCAATCTTTAAATCTCTATCCACAAACATCAATTCTCATCACTCAACCCTCAACACTCAGTCCTCAATGTTCAATCCTCAATCATCAATCCTCAATCTTCAATCTTCAATACTCAATCTTCAATCCTCAATCCTCAATCCTCAATCCTCAATCCTCATTCTTCAATCCTCAATACCCAATCCTCAATCTTCAATCCTCAATCCTCAATCCCCAATTCTCAATCCTCAATCCTCAATCCTCAGACCTCAAACATCAATCCTCAACCGTCAGTCCTCGTCCTCAATCCTCAACACTCAATCCTAAATCCCCAATCTTCAATCGTCAATATTCAATCTTCAATACTCAATCCTCAATCCTCAATCCTCAATCCTCAATCCTCAATGTTCAATCCTCGATACCCAATCCTCAATCTTCAATCCTCAATCCTCAATCCTCAATCCTCAATCCTCAATCCTCAATCCTCAGTCCTCAAACCACAATCCTGAATCCTCAATCCTGAATCCTCAATCTTCAGCCCTCAGTCCTCAACAATCAGATGTCAATCCTCAATCCTCACTAGAATATCCTCAGTTCAGAGCTTTCCATACGCAATACTCAGTCTGCAATCTTCAAATCTCTATCCACAAACATCAATTCTCATCACTCAACCCTCAACACTCAGTCCCCAATCCTCAATCTTCAATCCTCAATCCTCAACCCTCAATCCTCAATCCTCTATCTTCAATCCTGAATACTCAATCTTCAATCCTCAATCCTCAATCCTCAATCCTCAGTCCTCAATCGTCAATCCTCAATCCTCAATCCTCAATTCTCAATCCTCAATCCTCAATCCTCAGACCTCAAACATCAATACTCAACCATCAGACCTCGTCCTCAATCCACAACCCTGAATCCTCAATCCTCAACCTTCAATCATCAATATTCAATCTTCAATCCGCAATCCTCAATGTTCAATCCTCAATCCTCAATCCTCAATGTTCAATCCTCAATCCTCAACCCTCAATCTTCAATCCTCAATCCCCAATCCTCAATCCTCAATCCTCAAACCTCAACGCTCAGTCCTCAAACCACAATCCTGAATCCTCAATCCTGAAACCTCAATCTTCAGCCCTCAGTCCTCAACAATCAGTTGTCAATCCTCAATCCTCAATAGAATATCCTCAGTTCAGAGTTTTCCATACGCAATAATCAATCTGCAATCTTCAAATCTCTATCCACAAACATCAATTCTCATCACTCAACCCTCAACACTCAGTCCCCAATCCTCAATCTTCAATCCTCAATCCTCAATCCACAATCCCCAATCCTCAATCTTCAATCCTCAATACTCAATCTTCAATCCTCAATCTTCAATCCTCAATCCTCAATCTTCAACCCTCAATCCTCAGTCCTCAATCCTCAATCCTCATTCTTCAATCCTCAATACCCAGTCCTCAATCTTCAATCCTAAATCCTCAATCCTCAATTCTCAACCCTCAATCCTCAGTCCTCAGTCCTCAAACAGCAATCCTCAACCCTCAGCCCTCATAGTCAATCCTCAATCCTCAATTCTCAATACACAATCTTCAATCCTCAATACTGAATCTTCAATCCTCAATCCTCATTCCTCAATTCTCAATCCTCAATACTCAGTCCTCAATCGTCAATCCTCAATCCTCAAACCTCAATCCTCTATCTTCTATCATCAATATTCAATCTTCAATCCTCAATCCTCAATCCTCAATCGACAATCCTCAATCCTCAATGTTCAGTCCTCAATACCCAATCCTCAATCTTCAATCCTCAATCTTCAATCCTCAAACCTCAATCCTCAATCCCCAATCCTCAGTCCTCAAACCACAATCCTGAATCCTCAATCCTGAATCCTCAATCTTCAGCGACCTGTCCTCAACAATCCGTTATCAATCCTCAATCCTCAATAGAATATCCTAAGTTCGGAGTTTTCCATACGCAATACTCAATCTGCAATCTTCAAATCTCTATCCACAAACATCAATTCTCATCACTCAACCCTCAACACTCAGTCCCCAATCCTCAATCTACAATCCTCAATCCTCAGTCCTCAATCCTCAATCCTCAATCTTCAATCCTCAATACTCAATCTTCAATCCTCCATCCTCAATCCTCAATCCTCAATCTTCAATCCTCAATCCTCAATCCTCAATCCTCAATCCTCATTCTTCAATCCTCAATACCCAATCCTCAATCTTCAGTCCTCAATCCTGAATCCTCAATTCTCAATCCTCAATCGTCAGTCCTCAGTCCTCAAACCTCAATCCTCAACCCTCAGCCCTCATAGTCAATCCTCAATCCTCAATCCTCAATCCTCAATCTTCAATCCTCAATACTGAATCTTCAATCCTCAATCCTCAATCCTCAATTCTTAATCCTCAATACTCAATCCTCAATCGTCAATCCTCAATCCCCAATCCTTAATCTTCAATCCTCAATCCTCAATCCTCAATCCACAATCCCCAATATTCAATCCTCAATACTCAATCTTCAATCCTCAATCCTCAATCCTCAATACTCAATCCTCAATCCTCATTCCTCAATCCTCAACCTTCAACCCTCAATACTCAATCTTCAGTCCTCAATTCTCAATCCTCAATCCTCAATCCTCATTCTTCAATCCTCAATACCCAATCCTCAATCTTGAATCCTCAATCCTCTATCCTCAATTCTCAATCCTCAATCCTCAATCCTCAGACCTCAAACATCAATACTCAACCCTCAGTCCTCGTCCTCAATCCACAGCCCTCAATCCTCAATCCTCAATCTTCAATCATCAATATTCAATCTTCAGTCCTCAACCCTCAGTCCTCAATCCTCAATCCTCAATCCTCAATGCTCAATCCGCAATACCCAATCCTCAATCCTCAGTCCTCAAACCTCAATCCTGAATCCTCAATCCTGAATCCTCAATCGCCAATCCTCAATCCCCAATCCTTAATTTTCAATCCTCAATCCTCAATCCTCAATCCACAAACCTCAATATTCAATCCTCAATACTCAATCTTCAATCCACAATCCGCAATCCTCAATCCTCAATCCTCAATCCTCAATCCTCAATCCTCAATCTTGAATCCTCAATACTCAATCTTCAATCCCCAATCCTCAATCTTCAATCCTCAATCCTCAATCCTCAATCCTCAATAGAATATCCTCAATTCGCAGCTTTCGATACACAATACTCAATCTGCAATCTTCAAATCTCTATCCACAAACATCAATTCTCATCACTCAACCCTCAACACTCAGTCCTCAATGTTCAATCCTCAATCATCAATCCTCAATCTTCAATCTTCAATACTCAATCTTCAATCCTCAATCCTCAATCCTCAATCCTCAATCCTCATTCTTCAATCCTCAATACCCAATCCTCAATCTTCAATCCTCAATCCTCAATCCCCAATTCTCAATCCTCAATCCTCAATCCTCAGACCTCAAACATCAATCCTCAACCGTCAGTCCTCGTCCTCAATCCTCAACACTCAATCCTAAATCCTCAATCTTCAATCGTCAATATTCAATCTTCAATACTCAATCCTCTATCCTCAATCCTCAATCCTCAATCCTCAATGTTCAATCCTCGATACCCAATCCTCAATCTTCAATCCTCAATCCTCAATCCTCAATCCTCAATCCTCAATCCTCAATCCTCAATCCTCAGTCCTCAAACCACAATCCTGAATCCTCAATCCTGAATCCTCAATCTTCAGCCCTCAGTCCTCAACAATCAGATGTCAATCCTCAATCCTCACTAGAATATCCTCAGTTCAGAGCTTTCCATACGCAATACTCAGTCTGCAATCTTCAAATCTCTATCCACAAACATCAATTCTCATCACTCAACCCTCAACACTCAGTCCCCAATCCTCAATCTTCAATCCTCAATCCTCAACCCTCAATCCTCAATCCTCAATCTTCAATCCTGAATACTCAATCTTCAATCCTCAATCCTCAATCCTCAATCCTCAGTCCTCAAACCTCAATTCTGAATCCTCGATCCTGAATCCTCAATCTCCAGCCCTCAGTTCTGAACAATCAGGTGACAATCCTCAATCCTCAATAGAATTTCCTCAATTCACAGTTTTCAATACTCAATACTCAATCTGCAATCTTCAAATCTCTATCCACAAACATCAATTCTCATCACACAACACTCAACACTCAGTCCCCAATCCTCAATCATCAATCCTCAATCCTCAATCCTCAATCTTCAATCCTCAATCTTCAATCCTCAATACTCAATCATCAATCCTCAAACCTCAATCCTCAATTCTCAATCCTCAATCCTCGGTCTTCAGTCCTTAAACCTCAATCCTCAATCCTCAATCCTCTGTCCTCAAACCTCAATTCTGAATCCTCGATCCTGAATCCTCAATCTCCAGCCCTCAGTCCTGAACAATCAGGTGACAATCCTCAATCCTCAATAGAATTTCCTCAGTTCACAGTTTTCAATACTCAATACTCAATCTGCAATCTTCAAATCTCTATCCACAAACTTCAATTCTCATCACACAACACTCAACACTCAGTCCCCAATCCTCAATCATCAATCCTCAATCCTCAATTCTCAATCTTCAATCCTTAATACTCAATATTAAATCCTCAATCCTCAATCCTCAATACCCAATTCTCAATCTTCAATCCTCAATCCTCAATCCTCAATTCTCAATCCTCAATCCTCAACCCTCAATCCTCAATCCTCAATCCTCAATCCTCAACCCTCAATCGTCAGTCTTCACACCTCAATATTCAATCTTCAATCCTCAATCCTCAATCCTGAATCCTCAATCTTCAGACCTCAGTCCTCAACAATCAGTTGTCAATTCCCAATACTCAATAGAATATCATCAATTCACAGTTTTCAATACTCAATACTGAATCTGTAATCTTTAAATCTCTATCCACAAACATCAATTCTCATCACTCAAATCTCAACACTCAGTCCCCAATCCTCAATCATCAATCCTCAATCCTCAATCCTCAATCTTCAATCCTCAATCCTCAATCCTCAATACTCAATCATCAATCCTCAAACCTCAATCCTCAATCCTCAATCCTCAACCCTCAATCCTCAGTCTTCAAACCTCAATACTCAATATCCAATCCTCAATCCTCAATCCTCAATCCTCAATCCTCAATCCTCAATCCTCAATCCTCATCCTTCAATCCTCAATACCCAATCCTCAATCTTCAATCCTCAATCCTCAATCCTCAATTCTCAATCCTCAATCCTCGGTCTTCAGTCCTTAAACCTCAATCCTCAACCCTCAGCACTCATCCTCAATCCTCAATACTCAATCCTCAATCCTCAATCTTCAATCCTCAATCCGCAATCCTCAATCCTCAACCCTCAATCGTCAGTCTTCAAACCTCAATATTCAATCTTCAATCCTCAATCCTCAATCCTCAATCCTCAATCCTCATCCTTCATTCCTCAATACCCAATCCTCAATCTTCAATCCTCAATCCACAGTCCTCAAATCTCAATCCTCAATCCTCAGTCCTCAGTCCTTAAACCTCAATCCTCAGCCCTCAGCCCTCATTCTCAATCCTCAATACTCAATCCTCAATCCTCAATCTTCAATCCTCAATACTCAATCTTCAATACTCAATCCTCAATCCTCAGTCCTCAAACCTCAATTCTGAATCCTCAATCCCGAATCCTCAATCTTCAGCCCTCAGTCCTCAACAATCAGGTGACAATCTTCAATCCTTAATAGAATATCCTCAATTCACAGTTTTCAATACTCAATACTCAATCTGCAATCTTCAAATCACTATCCACAAACATCAATTCTCATCACTCAACCGTCAACACTCAGTCCTCAATGTTCAATCCTCAATCCTCAATTCTCAATCTTCAATCCTCAATACTCAATCTATAATCCTCAATCCTCAATCCTCAACCTTCAACCCTCAATCCCCAATACTCAATCCTCAATCCTCAATCCTCAATCCTCAATCATCAATCCTCAGTCTTCAAACCTCAATACTCAATCTCCAATCCTCAATCCTCAATCCTCAATCCTCAATCCTCAATCCTCATCCTTCAATCCTCAATACCCAATCCTCAATCTTCAATCCTCAATCCTCAATCCTCAATTCTCAATCCTCAATCCTCAGTCCTCAGTCCTTAAACCTCAATCCTCAACCCTCAGCCCTCATTCTCAATCCTCAATCCTCAATCCTCAATCCTCAATCTTCAACCGTCAACACTCAGTCCTCAATGTTCAAACCTCAATCCTCAATTCTCAATCTTCAATCCTCAATACTCAATCTTCAATCCTCAATCCTCAATACTCAATCCTCAATCCTCAATCCTCAATCCTCAATCATCAATCCTCAATCTTCAATACTCAATCCTCAATCCTCAATCCTCAATCCTCAATACTCAATCTTCAATCCTCAATACTCAATCCTCAACCCTCAGCCCTCATTCTTCAATCCTCAATAACCAATCCTCAATCTTCAATCCTCATTCCTCAATCCTCAATTCTCAATCCTCAATCCTCAATCCTCAGACCTCAAACATCAATACTCAACCCTCAGTCCTCGTCGTCAATCCGCAACACTCAATCCTCAATCCTCAATCTTCAATCATCAACATACAATCTTCAATACTCAATCCTCAATCCTCAATCCTCAATCCTCAATCCTCAATGTTCAATCCTCGATACCCAACCCTCAATCTTCAATCCTCAATCCTCAATCCTCAATCCTCAATCCTCAATCCTCAATCCTCAGTCCTCAAACCACAATCCTGAATCCTCAATTTTCAGCCCTCAGTCCTCAACAATCAGTTGTCAATCCTCAATCCTCACTAGAATAACCTCAGTTCAGAGCTTTCCATACGCAGTACTCAATCTGCAATCTTCAAATCCCTATCCACAAACATCAATTCCCATCACTCAACCCTCAACACTCAGTCCCTAATCCTCAATCTGCAATCCTCAATCCTCAACCTTCAATCCTCAATCCTCAACCTTCAATCCTCAATACTCAATCTTCAATCCTCAATCCTCAATCCTCAATCCTCAATCCTCATCCTTCATTCCTCAATACCCAATCCTCAATCTTCAATCCTCAATCCTCAATCCTCAAATCTCAATCCTCAATCCTCAGTCCTCAGTCCTTAAACCTCAATCCTCAGCCCTCAGCCCTCATTCTCAATCCTCAATCCTCAATCCTCAATCCTCAATCTTCAATCCTCAATACTCAATCCACAATCCTCAATATTCAATCCTCAATACTCAATCTTCAATCCACAATCCGCAATCCTCAATCCTCAATCCTCAATCCTCAATCCTCAATCCTCAATCTTGAATCCTCAATACTTAATCTTCAATCCCCAATCCTCAATCTTCAATCCTCAATCCTCAATCCTCAATCCTCAATCCTCATTCCTCAATCTTCAATCCTCTACACTCAGTCATCAATCTTCAATCCTCAACACTCAACCTTCAATCCTCAAAGCTCAATCCTCAACATTCAATCCTCAATACTCAATCTTCAATCGTCAATCCTCAGTCCTCATCCTCAATCCTCAATCCTCAATCCTCAATTATCAATCTTCAATCCTCAATACTCAATATTCAATCCTCAATCCTCAATCCTCAGACCTCAAACCTCAATTCTGAATCCTCAATCCTGAATCCTCAATCTTCAGCCCTCAGTCCTCAACAATCAGGTGACAATCTTCAATCCTCATTAGAATATCCTCAATTCGCAGCTTTCGATACACAATACTCAATCTGCAATCTTCAAATCTCTATCCACAAACATCAATTCTCATCACTCAACCCTCAACACTCAGTCCTCAATGTTCAATCCTCAATCATCAATCCTCAATCTTCAATCTTCAATACTCAATCTTCAATCCTCAATCCTCAATACTCAATCCTCAATCCTCAATCCTCATTCTTCAATCCTCAATACCCAATCCTCGATCTTCAATCCTCAACCCTCAATCCCCAATTCTCAATCCTCAATCCTCAATCCTCAGACCTCAAACATCAATCCTCAACCGTCAGTCCTCGTCCTCAATCCTCAACACTCAATCCTAAATCCTCAATCTTCAATCGTCAATAATCAATATTCAATACTCAATCCTCAATCCTCAATCCTCAATCCTCAATCCTCAATGTTCAATCCTCGATACCCAGTCCTCAACCTTCAATCCTCAATCCTCAATCCTCAATCCTCAATCCTCAATCCTCAATCCTCAGTCCTCAATCCACAATCCTGAATCCTCAATCCTGAATCCTCAATCTTCAGCCCTCAGTCCTCAACAATCAGATGTTAATCCTCAATCCTCACTAGAATATCCTCAGTTCAGAGCTTTCCATACGCAATACTCAGTCTGCAATCTTCAAATCTCTATCCACAAACATCAATTCTCATCACTCAACACTCAACACTCAGACCTCAATGTTCAATCCTCAATCCTCAATTCTCAATCTTCCATCCTTAATACTCAATATTAAATCCTCAATCCTCAATCCTCAATACCCAATTCTCTATCTTCAATCCTCAATCCTCAATCCTCAATTCTCAATCCTCAATCCTCAACCCTCAATCCTCAATCCTCAATCCTCAATCCTCAATCCTCAACCCTCAATCGTCAGTCTTCACACCTCAATATTCAATCTTCAATCCTCAATCCTCAATCCTGAATCCTCAATCTTCAGACCTCAGTCCTCAACAATCAGTTGTCAATTCTCAATACTCAATAGAATATCATCAATTCACAGTTTTCAATACTCAATACTGAATCTGTAATCTTTAAATCTCTATCCACAAACATCAATTCTCATCACTCAAACCTCAACACTCAGTCCCCAATCCTCAATCCTCAATCCTCAATCCTCAATCCTCAATCCTCAATCCTCAATCCTCAATCCTCAATCCTCAATGTTCAATCCTCAACAGTCAATCATCAATCTTCAATCCTCAATACTCAATCTTCAATCCTCAATGCTCAATCCTCAACCTTCAATCCTCAATACTCAATCTTCAATCGTCAATTCTCTGTCCTCATCCTCAATCCTCAATCCTCAATCCTCAATCCACAATCCTCAATATTCAATCCTCAATCCTCAATCCCCAATTCTCAATCCTCAATCCTCAATCCTCAGACCTCAAACATCAAACCTCAACCGTCAGTCCTCGTCCTCAATCCTCAACACTCAATCCTAAATCCTCAATCTTCAATCGTCAATACTAAATCTTCAATCCTCAATCTTCAGTCCTCAATCCTCAATCCTCAATCCTCAATATTCAATCCTCAATACTCAATCTTCAATCCTCAATCTTCAATCCTCAATCCTCAATCCTCAATCCTCAATCTTCAATCCTCAATCTTCAATCCTCAATCCTCAATCTTCAATCCTCAATCCTCAATCCTCATTCCTCAATCCTCAACCTTCAACCCTCAATACTCAATCTTCAGTCCTCAATCCTCAATCCTCAATCCTCAATCCTCATTCTTCAATCCTCAACACCCAATCCTCAATCTTGAATCCTCAATCCTCAATCCTCAATTCTCAATCCTCAATCCTCAATCCTCAGACCTCAAACATCAATACTCAACCCTCAGTCCTCGTCCTCAGTTCACAGCCCTCAATCCTCAATCCTCAATCTTCAATCATCAATATTCAATCTTCAGTCCTCAACCCTCAGTCCTCAATCCTCAATCCTCAATCCTCAATGCTCAATCCGCAATACCCAATCCTCAATCCTCAGTCCTCAAACCTCAATCCTGAATCCTCAATCCTGAATCCTCAATCTTCAGACCTAAGTCCTCAACAATCAGTTGTCAATTCTCAATCCTCAATAGAATATCATCAATTCACAGTTTTCAATACTCAATACTCAATCTGCAATCTTTAAATCTCTATTTACAGGCATCAATTCTCATCACTCAACCCTCAGCTCTCAGTCCCCAATCCTCAATCTTCAATCCTCAATCCTCAATCCTCAATCCTCAATCCTTAATCCTCAATACTCAATCCTTAATCGCCAATCCTCAATCCCCAATCCTTAATTTTCAATCCTCAATCCTCAATCCTCAATCCACAATCCTCAATATTCAATCCTCAATACTCAATCTTCAATCCACAATCCGCAATCCTCAATCCTCAATCCTCAATCCTCAATCCTCAATCCTCAATCTTGAATCCTCAATACTCAATCCTCGATCTTCAATCCTCAATCCTCAATCCTCAATCCTCAATCCTCATTCTTCAATCCTCAATACCCAATCCTCAATCTTGAATCCTCAATACTCAATCTTCAATCCCCAATCCTCAATCTTCAATCCTCAATCCTCAATCCTCAATCCTCAATCCTCAATCCTCAATCTTCAATCCTCTACACTCAATGATCAATCTTCAATCCTCAATACTCAACCTTCAATCCTCAAAGCTCAATCCTCAACATTCAATCCTCAATACTCAATCTTCAATCGTCAATCCTCAGTCCTCACCCTCAATCCTCAATCCTCAATCCTCAATCCTCAATCTTCAATCCTCAATACTCAATATTCAATCCTCAATCCTCAATCCTCAGACCTCAAACCTCAATTCTGAATCCTCAATCCTGAATCCTCAATCTTCAGCCCTCAGTCCTCAACAATCAGGTGACAATCCTCAATCCTCAATAGAATATCCTCAATTCGCAGGTTTCGATACACAATACTCAATCTGCAATCTTCAAATCTCTATCCACAAACATCAAGCCTCATCACTCAACCCTCAACACTCAGTCCTCAATGTTCAATCCTCAATCATCAATCCTCAATCTTCAATCTTCAATACTCAATCTTCAATCCTCAATCCTCAATCCTCAATCCTCAATCCTCATTCTTCAATCCTCAATACCCAATCCTCAATCTTCAATCCTCAATCCTCAATCCCCAATTCTCAATCCTCAATCCTCAATCCTCAGACCTCAAACATCAATCCTCAACCGTCAGTCCTCGTCCTCAATCCTCAACACTCAATCCTAAATCCTCAATCTTCAATCGTCAATATTCAATCTTCAATACTCAATCCTCAATCCTCAATCCTCAATCCTCAATCCTCAATGTTCAGTCCTCGATACGCAATCCTCAATCTTCAATCCTCAATCCTCAATCCTCAATCCTCAATCCTCAATCCTCAATCCTCAGTCCTCAAGCCACAATCCTGAATCCTCAATCCTGAATCCTCAATCTTCAGCCCTCAGTCCTCAACAATCAGATGTCAATCCTCAATCCTCACTAGAATATCCTCAGTTCAGAGCTTTCCATACGCAATACTCAGTCTGCAATCATCAAATCTCTATCCACAAACATCAATTCTCATCACTCAACCCTCAACACTCAGTCCCCAATCCTCATTCTTCAATCCTCAATCCTCAATCCTCAATCCCCAATCCTCAATCTTCAATCCTCAATACTCAATCTTCAATCCTCAATCTTCAATCCTCAATCCTCAATCTTCAATCCTCAATCCTCACTCCTCAATCCTCAATCCTCATTCTTCAATCCTCAATACCCAGTCCTCAATCTTCAATCCTAAATCCTCAATCCTCAATTCTCAATCCTCAATCCTCAGTCCTCAGTCCTCAAACCGCAATCCTCAACCCTCAGCCCTCATAGTCAATCCTCAATCCTCAATTCTCAATACACAATCTTCAATCCTCAATACTGAATCTTCAATCCTCAATCCTCATTCCTCAATTCTCAATCCTCAATACTCAGTCCTCAATCGTCAATCCTCAATCCTCAATCCTCAATCCTCAATCTTCTATCATCAATATTCAATCTTCAATCCTCAATCCTCAATCCTCAATCGACAATCCTCAATCCTCAATGTTCAGTCCTCAATACCCAATCCTCAATCTTCAATCCTCAATCTCCAATCCTCAATCCTCAATCCTCAATCCTCAATCCACAATCCACAATCCCCAATATTCAATCCTCAATACTCAATCTTCAATCCTCAATCCTCAATCCTCAATACTCAATCCTCAATCTTCATTCCTCAATCCTCAATCTTCAACCCTCAATACTCAATCTTCAGTCCTCAATCCTCAATCCTCAATCCTCAATCCTCATTCTTCAATCCTCAACACCCAATCCTCAATCTTGAATCCTCAATCCTCAATCCTCAATTCTCAATCCTCAATCCTCAATCCTCAGACCTCAAACATCAATACTCAACCCTCAGTCCTCGTCCTCAATCCACAGCCCTCAATCCTCAATCCTCAATCTTCAATCATCAATATTCAATCTTCAGTCCTCAACCCTCAGTCCTCAATCCTGAATCCTCAATCCTCAATGCTCAATCCGCAATACCCAATCCTCAATCCTCAGTACTCAAACCTCAATCCTGAATCCTCAATCCTGAATCCTCAATCTTCAGACCTAAGTCCTCAACAATCAGTTGTCAATTCTCAATCCTCAATAGAATATCATCAATTCACAGTTTTCAATACTCAATACTCAATCTGCAATCTTTAAATCTCTATCCACAAACATCAATTCTCATCACTCAACCCTCAGCTCTCAGTCCCCAATCCTCAATTTTCATTCCTCAATCCTCAATCCTCAATCCTTAATCCTCAATACTCAATCCTCAATCGCCAATCCTCAATCCCCAATCCTTAATTTTCAATCCTCAATCCTCAATCCTCAATCCACAATCCTCAATATTCAATCCTCAATACACAATCTTCAATCCACAATCCGCAATCCTCAATCCTCAATCCTGAATCCTCAATTCTCAATCCTCAATCGTCAGTCCTCAGTCCTCAAACCTCAATCCTCAACACTCAGCCCTCATAGTCAATCCTCAATCCTCAATCCTCAATCCTCAATCTTCAATCCTCAATACTGAATCTTCAATCCTCAATCCTCAATCCTCAACTCTTAATCCTCAATACTCAATACTCAATCGTCAATCCTCAATCCCCAATCCATAATCTTCAATCCTCAATCCTCAATCCACAATCCACAATCCCCAATATTCAATCCTCAATACTCAATCTTCAATCCTCAATCCTCAATCCTCAATACTCAATCCTCAATCCTCATTCCTCAATCCTCAATCTTCAATCTTCAATACTCAATCTTCAATCCTCATTCCTCAATCCTCAATCCTCAATCCTCATTCTTCAATCCTCAATACCCAATCCTCAATCTTCAATCCTCAATCCTCAATCCCCAATTCTCAATCCTCAATCCTCAATCCTCAGACCTCAAACATCAATCCTCAACCGTCAGTCCTCGTCCTCAATCCTCAACACTCAATCCTAAATCCTCAATCTTCAATCGTCAATATTCAATCTTCAATACTCAATCCTCAATCCTCAATCCTCAATCCTCAATCCTCAATGTTCAGTCCTCGATACGCAATTCTCAATCTTCAATCCTCAATCCTCAATCCTCAATCCTCAATCCTCAATCCTCAATCCTCAGTCCTCAAGCGACAATCCTGAATCCTCAATCCTGAATCCTCACTCTTCAGCCCTCAGTCCTCAACAATCAGATGTCAATCCTCAATCCTCACTAGAATATCCTCAGTTCAGAGCTTTCCATACGCAATACTCAGTCTGCAATCATCAAATCTCTATCCACAAACATCAATTCTCATCACTCAACCCTCAACACTCAGTCCCCAATCCTCATTCTTCAATCCTCAATCCTCAACCCTCAACCCTCAATCCTCAATCCTCAATCTTCAATCCTGAATACTCAATCTTCAATCCTCAATCCTCAATCCTCAATCCTCAGTCCTCAATCGTCAATCCTCAATCCTCAATCCTCAATTCTCAATCCTCAATCCTCAATCCTCAGACCTCAAACATCAATACTCAACCATCAGACCTCGTCCTCAATCCACAACCCTGAATCCTCAATCCTCAACCTTCAATCATCAATATTCAATCTTCAATCCGCAATCCTCAATGTTCAATCCTCAATCCTCAATCCTCAATGTTCAATCCTCAATCCTCAACCCTCAATCTTCAATCCTCAATCCTCAATCCTCAATCATCAATCCTCAAACCACAATCCTGAATCCTCAATCCTGAATCCTCAATCTTCAGCGACCTGTCCTCAACAATCCGTTATCAATCCTCAATCCTCAATAGAATATCCTAAGTTCGGAGTTTTCCATACGCAATACTCAATCTGCAATCTTCAAATCTCTATCCACAAACATCAATTCTCATCACTCAACCCTCAACACTCAGTCCCCAATCCTCAATCTGCAATCCTCAATCCTCAGTCCTCAATCCTCAATCCTCAATCTTCAATCCTCAATACTCAATCTTCAATCCTCCATCCTCAATCCTCAATCCTCAATCATCAATCCTCAATCTTCAATGGTCAATCCTCAATCCTCAATCCTCAATCCTCAATCCTCAATCCTCAATATTCAACACACAACCCTCAACCATCAATCCTCAATACTCAACCATGAATACTCAATTCTCAATACTCAATAGAATATCCTGAATTCTCATGGTTCAATACTCAATCCACAAATTCAATAATCACATCTCAATCCACAAACATCAATCCTCAACACTCAATACTCAACACACAATCCTCAGTCCTCAAACCTCAATCCCGAATCCTCAATCCTGAATCCTCAATCTTCAGCCCTCAGTCCTCAACAATCAATTGTCAATCCTCAATCCTCAATAGAATATCCTCAATTCACAGTTTTCAATACTCAATCCCCATTCTTCAATCTTCAGATCTCAATCCACAAACATCAATTCTCATCACTCAACCCTCAACACTCAGTCCACAATGTTCAATCCTCAATCCTCAATCCTCAATCTTCAATCCTCAATACTCAATCTTCAATCATCAATCCTCAATCCTCAATCCTCAATCCTCATTCTACAATCCTCAATACCCAATCCTCAATCTTCAATCCTCAATCCTCAATCCCCAATTCTCAATCCTCAATCCTCAATCCTCAGACCTCAAACATCAATACTCAACCATCATACCTCGTCCTCAATCCACAACCCTGAATCCTCAATCCTCAACCTTCAATCATCAATATTCAATCTTCAATCCGCAATCATCAATGTTCAATCCTCAATCCTCAATCCTCAATGTTCAATCCTCAATCCTCAATCCTCAATCTTCAATCCTCAATCCTCAATCCTCAATCCTCAACCCTCAAACCTCAACGCTCAGTCCTCAAACCACAATCCTGAATCCTCAATCCTGAAACCGCAATCTTCAGCCCTCAGTCCTCAACAATCAGTTGTCAATCCTCAATCCTCAATAGAATATCCTCAGTTCAGAGTTTTCCATACGCAATAATCAATCTGCAATCTTCAAATCTCTATCCACAAACATCAATTCTCATCACTCAACCCTCAACACTCAGTCCCCAATCCTCAATCTTCAATCCTCAATCCTCAATCCTCAATCCCCAATCCTCAATCTTCAATCCTCAATACTCAATCTTCAATCCTCAATCTTCAATCCTCAATCCTCAATCTTCAATCCTCAATCCTCACTCCTCAATCCTCAATCCTCATTCTTCAATCCTCAATACCCAGTCCTCAATCTTCAATCCTAAATCCTCAATCCTCAATTCTCAATCCTCAATCCTCAGTCCTCAGTCCTCAAACCGCAATCCTCAACCCTCAGCCCTCATAGTCAATCCTCAATCCTCAATTCTCAATACACAATCTTCAATCCTCAATACTGAATCTTCAATCCTCAATCCTCATTCCTCAATTCTCAATCCTCAATACTCAGTCCTCAATCGTCAATCCTCAATCCTCAATCCTCAATCCTCAATCTTCTATCATCAATATTCAATCTTCAATCCTCAATCCTCAATCCTCAATCGACAATCCTCAATCCTCAATGTTCAGTCCTCAATACCCAATCCTCAATCTTCAATCCTCAATCTCCAATCCTCAATCCTCAATCCTCAATCCCCAATCCTCAGTCCTCAAACCACAATCCTGAATCCTCAATCCTGAATCATCAATCTTCAGCGACCTGTCCTCAACAATCCGTTATCAATCCTCAATCCTCAATAGAATATCCTAAGTTCGGAGCTTTCCATACGCAATACTCAATCTGCAAACTTCAAATCTCTATCCACAAACATCAATTCTCATCACTCAACCCTCAACACTCAGTCCCCAATCCTCAATCTACAATCCTCAATCCTCAGTCCTCAATCCTCAATCCTCAATCTTCAATCCTCAATACTCAATCTTCAATCCTCCATCCTCAATCCTCAATCCCCAATCTTCAATCCTCAATCCTCAATCCTCAATCCTCAATCCTCATTCTTCAATCCTCAATACCCAATCCTCAATCTTCAATCCTCAATCCTGAATCCTCAATTCTCAATCCTCAATCGTCAGTCCTCAGTCCTCAAACCTCAATCCTCAACACTGAGCCCTCATAGTCAATCCTCAATCCTCAATCCTCAATCCTCAACCTTCAATCCTCAATACTGAATCTTCAATCCTCAATCCTCAATCCTCAACTCTTAATCCTCAATACTCAATCCTCAATCGTCAATCCTCAATCCCCAATCCATAATCTTCAATCCTCAAACCTCAATCCACAATCCACAATCCCCAATATTCAATCCTCAATACTCAATCTTCAATCCTCAATCCTCAATCCTCAATACGCAATCCTCAATCTTCATTCCTCAATCCTCAATCTTCAACCCTCAATACTCAATCTTCAGTCCTCAATCCTCAATCCTCAATCCTCAATCCTCATTCTTCAATCCTCAACACCCAATCCTCAATCTTGAATCCTCAATCCTCAATCCTCAATTCTCAATCCTCAATCCTCAATCCTCAGACCTCAAACATCAATACTCAACCCTCAGTCCTCGTCCTCAATCCACAGCCCTCAATCCTCAATCCTCAATCTTCAATCATCAATATTCAATCTTCAGTCCTCAACCCTCAGTCCTCAATCCTGAATCCTCAATCCTCAATGCTCAATCCGCAATACCCAATCCTCAATCCTCAGTACTCAAACCTCAATCCTGAATCCTCAATCCTGAATCCTCAATCTTCAGACCTAAGTCCTCAACAATCAGTTGTCAATTCTCAATCCTCAATAGAATATCATCAATTCACAGTTTTCAATACTCAATACTCAATCTGCAATCTTTAAATCTCTATCCACAAACATCAATTCTCATCACTCAACCCTCAGCTCTCGGTCCCCAATCCTCAATTTTCATTCCTCAATCCTCAATCCTTAATCCTTAATCCTCAATACTCAATCCTCAATCGCCAATCCTCAATCCCCAATCCTTAATTTTCAATCCTGAATCCTCAATCCTCAATCCACAATCCTCAATATTCAATCCTCAATACACAATCTTCAATCCACAATCCGCAATCCTCAATCCTCAATCCTCAATCCTCAATCCTCAATCCTCAATCCCCAATCCTCAGTCCTCAAACCACAATCCTGAATCCTCAATCCTGAATCCTCAATCTTCAGCGACCTGTCCTCAACAATCCGTTATCAATCCTCAATCCTCAATAGAATATCCTAAGTTCGGAGTTTTCCATACGCAATACTCAATCTGCAATCTTCAAATCTCTATCCACAAACATCAATTCTCATCACTCAACCCTCAACACTCAGTCCCCAATCCTCAATCTACAATCCTCAATCCTCAGTCCTCAATCCTCAATCCTCAATCTTCAATCCTCAATACTCAATCTTCAATCCTCCATCCTCAATCCTCAATCCTCAATCATCAATCCTCAATCTTCAATGGTCAATCCTCAATCCTCAATCCTCAATCCTCAATCCTCAATCCTCAATCCTCAATCATCAATCCTCAATCTTCAATCCTCAATACTCAATCTTTAATCCTCAATCTTCAGACCTAAGTCCTCAACAATCAGTTGTCAATTCTCAATCGTCAATAGAATATCATCAATTCACAGTTTTCAATACTCAATACTCAACCTGCAATCCTCAATCCCCAATCCTTTATTGTCAATCCTCAATCCTCAATCCTCAATCCACAATCCTCAATATTCAATCCTCAATACTCAATCTTCAATCCTCAATCCGCAATCCTCAATCCCCAATCCTCAATCTTCAATCCTCAATCCTCAATCCTCAATCCTCAATCCCCAATCCTCAATGTTCAATCCTCTACAGTCAATCATCAATCTTCAATCCTCAATACTCAATCTTCAATCCTCAATGCACAATCCTCAACCTTCAATCCTCAATACTCAATCTTCAATCGTCAATCCTCTGTCCTCATCCTCAATCCTCAATCCTCAATCCTCAATCCACAATCCTCAATATTCAATCCTCAATCCTCAATCCCCAATTCTCAATCCTCAATCCTCAATCCTCAGACCTCAAACATCAATCCTCAACCGTCAGTCCTCGTCCTCAATCCTCAACACTCAATCCTAAATCCTCAATCTTCAATCGTCAATACTAAATCTTCAATCCTCAATCTTCAGTCCTCAATCCTCAATCCTCAATCCTCAATATTCAACACACAACCCTCAACCATCAATCCTCAATACTCAACCATGAATACTCAATTCTCAATACTCAATAGAATATCCTGAATTCTCATGGTTCAATACTCAATCCACAAATTCAATAATCAAATCTCAATCCACAAACATCAATCCTCAACACTCAATACTCAACACACAATCCTCAGTCCTCAAACCTCAATCCCGAATCCTCAATCCTGAATCCTCAATCTTCAGCCCTCAGTCCTCAACAATCAACTGTCAATCCTCAATCCTCAATAGAATATCCTCAATTCACAGTTTTCAATACTCAATCCCCATTCTTCAATCTTCAAATCTCAATCCACAAACATCAATTCTCATCACTCAACCCTCAACACTCAGTCCACAATGTTCAATCCTCAATCCTCAATCCTCAATCTTCAATCCTCAATACTCAATCTTCAATCCTCAATCCTCAATCCTCAATCCTCAATCCTCATTCTACAATCCTCAATACCCAATCCTCAATCTTCAATCCTCAATCCTCAATCCCCAATTCTCAATCCTCAATCCTCAATCCTCAGACCTCAAACATCAATACTCAACCATCAGACCTCGTCCTCAATCCACAACCCTGAATCCTCAATCCTCAACCTTCAATCATCAATATTCAATCTTCAATCCGCAATCATCAATGTTCAATCCTCAATCCTCAATCCTCAATGTTCAATCCTCAATCCTCAATCCTCAATCTTCAATCCTCAATCCTCAATCCTCAATCCTCAATCGTCAAACCTCAACGCTCAGTCCTCAAACCACAATCCTGAATCCTCAATCCTGAAACCTCAATCTTCAGCCCTCAGTCCTCAACAATCAGTTGTCAATCCTCAATCCTCAATAGAATATCCTCAGTTCAGAGTTTTCCATACGCAATAATCAATCTGCAATCTTCAAATCTCTATCCACAAACATCAATTCTCATCACTCAACCCTCAACACTCAGTCCCCAATCCTCAATCTTCAATCCTCAATCCTCAATCCTCAATCCCCAATCCTCAATCTTCAATCCTCAATACTCAATCTTCAATCCTCAATCTTCAATCCTCAATCCTCAATCTTCAATCCTCAATCCTCACTCCTCAATCCTCAATCCTCAATCCTCATTCTTCAATCCTCAATACCCAGTCCTCAATCTTCAATCCTAAATCCTCAATCCTCAATTCTCAATCCTCAATCCTCAGTCCTCAGTCCTCAAACCGCAATCCTCAACCCTCAGCCCTCATAGTCAATCCTCAATCCTCAATTCTCAATACACAATCTTCAATCCTCAATACTGAATCTTCAATCCTCAATCCTCATTCCTCAATTCTCAATCCTCAATACTCAGTCCTCAATCGTCAATCCTCAATCCTCAATCCTCAATCCTCAATCTTCTATCATCAATATTCAATCTTCAATCCTCAATCCTCAATCCTCAATCGACAATCCTCAACCCTCAATGTTCAGTCCTCAATACCCAATCCTCAATCTTCAATCATCAATCTTCAATCCTCAATCCTCAATCCTCAATCCCCAATCCTCAGTCCTCAAACCACAATCCTGAATCCTCAATCCTGAATCCTCAATCTTCAGCGACCTGTCCTCAACAATCCGTTATCAATCCTCAATCCACAATAGAATATCCTAAGTTCGGAGTTTTCCATACGCAATACTCAATCTGCAATCTTCAAATCTCTATCCACAAACATCAATTCTCATCACTCAACCCTCAACACTCAGTCCCCAATCCTCAATCTACAATCCTCAATCCTCAGTCCTCAATCCTCAATCCTCAATCTTCAATCCTCAATACTCAATCTTCAATCCTCCATCCTCAATCCTCAATCCTCAATCTTCAATCCTCAATCCTCAATCCTCAATCCTCAATCCTCATTCTTCAATCCTCAATACCCAATCCTCAATCTTCAATCCTTAATCCTGAATCCTCAATTCTCAATCCTCAATCGTCAGTCCTCAGTCCTCAAACCTCAATCCTCAACACTCAGCCCTCATAGTCAATCCTCAATCCTCAATCCTCAATCCTCAATCTTCAATCCTCAATACTGAATCTTCAATCCTCAATCCTCAATCCTCAACTCTTAATCCTCAATACTCAATACTCAATCGTCAATCCTCAATCCCCAATCCATAATCTTCAATCCTCAATCCTCAATCCACAATCCACAATCCCCAATATTCAATCCTCAATACTCAATCTTCAATCCTCAATCCTCAATCCTCAATACTCAATCCTCAATCCTCATTCCTCAATCCTCAATCTTCAACCCTCAATACTCAATCTTCAGTCCTCAGTCCTCAATCCTCAATCCTCAATCCTCATTCTTCAATCCTCAACACCCAATCCTCAATCTTGAATCCTCAATCCTCAATCCTCAATTCTCAATCCTCAATCCTCAATCCTCAGACCTCAAACATCAATACTCAACCCTCAGTCCTCGTCCTCAATCCACAGCCCTCAATCCTCAATCCTCAATCTTCAATCATCAATATTCAATCTTCAGTCCTCAACCCTCAGTCCTCAATCCTCAATCCTCAATCCTCAATGCTCAATCCGCAATACCCAATCCTCAATCCTCAGTCCTCAAACCTCAATCCTGAATCCTCAATCCTGAATCCTCAATCTTCAGACCTAAATCCTCAACAATCAGTTGTCAATTCTCAATCCTCAATAGAATATCATCAATTCACAGTTTTCAATACTCAATACTCAATCTGCAATCTTTAAATCTCTATCCACAAACATCAATTCTCATCACTCAACCCTCAGCTCTCAGTCCCCAATCCTCAATCTTCAATCCTCAATCCTCAATCCTCAATCCTTAATCCTCAATACTCAATCCTCAATCGCCAATCCTCAATCCCCAATCCTTAATTTTCAATCCTCAATCCTCAATCCTCTATCCACAATCCTCAATATTCAATCCTCAATACTCAATCTTCAATCCACAATCCGCAATCCTCAATCCTCAATCCTCAATCCTCAATCCTCAATCCTCAATCCTCAATCTTCAATCCTCAATACTCAATATTCAATCCTCAATCCTCAATCCTCAGACCTCAAACCTCAATTCTGAATCCTCAATCCTGAATCCTCAATCTTCAGCCCTCAGGCCTCAACAATCAGGTGACAATCCTCAATCCTCAATAGAATATCCTCAATTCGCAGCTTTCGATACACAATACTCAATCTGCAATCTTCAAATCTCTATCCACAAACATCAATTCTCATCACTCAACCCTCAACACTCAGTCCTCAATGTTCAATCCTCAATCATCAATCCTCAATCTTCAATCTTCAATACTCAATCTTCAATCCTCAATCCTCAATCCTCAATCCTCAATCCTCATTCTTCAATCCTCAATACCCAATCCTCAATCTTCAATCCTCAATCCTCAATCCCCAATTCTCAATCCTCAATCCTCAATCCTCAGACCTCAAACATCAATCCTCAACCGTCAGTCCTCGTCCTCAATCCTCAACACTCAATCCTAAATCCCCAATCTTCAATCGTCAATATTCAATCTTAAATACTCAATCCTCAATCCTCAATCCTCAATGCTCAATCCTCAATCCTCAATGTTCAATCCTCGATACCCAATCCTCAATCTTCAATCCTCAATCCTCAATCCTCAATCCTCAATCCTCAATCCTCAATCCTCAGTCCTCAAACCACAATCCTGAATCCTCAATCCTGAATCCTCAATCTTCAGCCCTCAGTCCTCAACAATCAGATGTCAATCCTCAATCCTCACTAGAATATCCTCAGTTCAGAGCTTTCCATACGCAATACTCAGTCTGCAATCTTCAAATCTCTATCCACAAACATCAATTCTCATCACTCAACCCTCAACACTCAGTCCCCAATCCTCAATCTTCAATCCTCAATCCTCAACCCTCAATCCTCAATCCTCTATCTTCAATCCTGAATACTCAATCTTCAATCCTCAATCCTCAATCCTCAATCCTCAGTCCTCAATCGTCAATCCTCAATCCTCAATCCTCAATTCTCAATCCTCAATCCTCAATCCTCAATCCTCAGACCTCAAACATCAATACTCAACCATCAGACCTCGTCCTCAATCCACAACCCTGAATCCTCAATCCTCAACCTTCAATCATCAATATTCAATCTTCAATCCGCAATCCTCAATGTTCAATCCTCAATCCTCAATCCTCAATCCTCAATCCTCAATCCTCAACCCTCAATCTTCAATCCTCAATCCTCAATCCTCAATCCTCAATCCTCAAACCTCAACGCTCAGTCCTCAAACCACAATCCTGAATCCTCAATACTGAAACCTCAATCTTCAGCCCTCAGTCCTCAACAATCAGTTGTCAATCCTCAATCCTCAATAGAATATCCTCAGTTCAGAGTTTTCCATACGCAATAATCAATCTGCAATCTTCAAATCTCTATCCACAAACATCAATTCTCATCACTCAACCCTCAACACTCAGTCCCCAATCCTCAATCTTCAATCCTCAATCCTCAATCCACAATCCCCAATCCTCAATCTTCAATCCTCAATACTCAATCTTCAATCCTCAATCTTCAATCCTCAATCCTCAATCTTCAACCCTCAATCCTCAGTCCTCAATCCTCAATCCTCATTCTTCAATCCTCAATACCCAGTCCTCAATCTTCAATCCTAAATCCTCAATCCTCAATTCTCAACCCCCAATCCTCAGTCCTCAGTCCTCAAACAGCAATCCTCAACCCTCAGGCCTCATAGTCAATCCTCAATCCTCAATTCTCAATACACAATCTTCAATCCTCAATACTGAATCTTCAATCCTCAATCCTCATTCCTCAATTCTCAATCCTGAATACTCAGTCCTCAATCGTCAATCCTCAATCCTCAATCCTCAATCCTCAATCTTCTATCATCAATATTCAATCTTCAATCCTCAATCCTCAATCCTCAATCGACAATCCTCAATCCTCAATGTTCAGTCCTCAATACCCAATCCTCAATCTTCAATCCTAAATCTTCAATCCTCAAACCTCAATCCTCAATCCCCAATCCTCAGTCCTCAAACCACAATCCTGAATCCTCAATCCTGAATCCTCAATCTTCAGCGACCTGTCCTCAACAATCCGTTATCAATCCTCAATCCTCAATAGAATATCCTAAGTTCGGAGTTTTCCATACGCAATACTCAATCTGCAATCTTCAAATCTCTATCCACAAACATCAATTCTCATCACTCAACCCTCAACACTCAGTCCCCAATCCTCAATCTACAACCCTCAATCCTCAGTCCTCAATCCTCAATCCTCAATCTTCAATCCTCAATACTCAATCTTCAATCCTCCATCCTCAATCCTCAATCCTCAATCTTCAATCCTCAATCCTCAATCCTCAATCCTCAATCCTCATTCTTCAATCCTCAATACCCAATCCTCAATCTTCAGTCCTCAATCCTGAATCCTCAATTCTCAATCCTCAATCGTCAGTCCTCAGTCCTCAAACCTCAATCCTCAACCCTCAGCCCTCATAGTCAATCCTCAATCCTCAATCCTCAATCCTCAATCTTCAATCCTCAATACTGAATCTTCAATCCTCAATCCTCAATCCTCAATTCTTAATCCTCAATACTCAATCCTCAATCGTCAATCCTCAATCCCCAATCCTTAATCTTCAATCCTCAATCCTCAATCCTCAATCCACAATCCCCAATATTCAATCCTCAATACTCAATCTTCAATCCTCAATCCTCAATCCTCAATACTCAATCCTCAATCCTCATTCCTCAATCCTCAATCTTCAACCCTCAATACTCAATCTTCAGTCCTCAGTCCTCAATCCTCAATCCTCAATCCTCATTCTTCAATCCTCAACACCCAATCCTCAATCTTGAATCCTCAATCCTCAATCCTCAATTCTCAATCCTCAATCCTCAATCCTCAGACCTCAAACATCAATACTCAACCCTCAGTCCTCGTCCTCAATCCACAGCCCTCAATCCTCAATCCTCAATCTTCAATCATCAATATTCAATCTTCAGTCCTCAACCCTCAGTCCTCAATCCTCAATCCTCAATCCTCAATGCTCAATCCGCAATACCCAATCCTCAATCCTCAGTCCTCAAACCTCAATCCTGAATCCTCAATCCTGAATCCTCAATCTTCAGACCTAAATCCTCAACAATCAGTTGTCAATTCTCAATCCTCAATAGAATATCATCAATTCACAGTTTTCAATACTCAATACTCAATCTGCAATCTTTAAATCTCTATCCACAAACATCAATTCTCATCACTCAACCCTCAGCTCTCAGTCCCCAATCCTCAATCTTCAATCCTCAATCCTCAATCCTCAATCCTTAATCCTCAATACTCAATCCTCAATCGCCAATCCTCAATCCTCAATCCTTAATTTTCAATCCTCAATCCTCAATCCTCTATCCACAATCCTCAATATTCAATCCTCAATACTCAATCTTCAATCCACAATCCGCAATCCTCAATCCTCAATCCTCAATCCTCAATCCTCAATCCTCAATCCTCAATCTTCAATCCTCAATACTCAATATTCAATCCTCAATCCTCAATCCTCAGACCTCAAACCTCAATTCTGAATCCTCAATCCTGAATCCTCAATCTTCAGCCCTCAGGCCTCAACAATCAGGTGACAATCCTCAATCCTCAATAGAATATCCTCAATTCGCAGCTTTCGATACACAATACTCAATCTGCAATCTTCAAATCTCTATCCACAAACATCAATTCTCATCACTCAACCCTCAACACTCAGTCCTCAATGTTCAATCCTCAATCATCAATCCTCAATCTTCAATCTTCAATACTCAATCTTCAATCCTCAATCCTCAATCCTCAATCCTCAATCCTCATTCTTCAATCCTCAATACCCAATCCTCAATCTTCAATCCTCAATCCTCAATCCCCAATTCTCAATCCTCAATCCTCAATCCTCAGACCTCAAACATCAATCCTCAACCGTCAGTCCTCGTCCTCAATCCTCAACACTCAATCCTAAATCCCCAATCTTCAATCGTCAATATTCAATCTTAAATACTCAATCCTCAATCCTCAATCCTCAATCCTCAATCCTCAATGTTCAATCCTCGATACCCAATCCTCAATCTTCAATCCTCAATCCTCAATCCTCAATCCTCAATCCTCAATCCTCAATCCTCAGTCCTCAAACCACAATCCTGAATCCTCAATCCTGAATCCTCAATCTTCAGCCCTCAGTCCTCAACAATCAGATGTCAATCCTCAATCCTCACTAGAATATCCTCAGTTCAGAGCTTTCCATACGCAATACTCAGTCTGCAATCTTCAAATCTCTATCCACAAACATCAATTCTCATCACTCAACCCTCAACACTCAGTCCCCAATCCTCAATCTTCAATCCTCAATTCCCAACCCTCAATCCTCAATCCTCTATCTTCAATCCTGAATACTCAATCTTCAATCCTCAATCCTCAATCCTCAATCCTCAGTCCTCAATCGTCAATCCTCAATCCTCAATCCTCAATTCTCAATCCTCAATCCTCAATCCTCAATCCTCAGACCTCAAACATCAATACTCAACCATCAGACCTCGTCCTCAATCCACAACCCTGAATCCTCAATCCTCAACCTTCAATCATCAATATTCAATCTTCAATCCGCAATCCTCAATGTTCAATCCTCAATCCTCAATCCTCAATCCTCAATCCTCAATCCTCAACCCTCAATCTTCAATCCTCAATCCTCAATCCTCAATCCTCAATCCTCAAACCTCAACGCTCAGTCCTCAAACCACAATCCTGAATCCTCAATACTGAAACCTCAATCTTCAGCCCTCAGTCCTCAACAATCAGTTGTCAATCCTCAATCCTCAATAGAATATCCTCAGTTCAGAGTTTTCCATACGCAATAATCAATCTGCAATCTTCAAATCTCTATCCACAAACATCAATTCTCATCACTCAACCCTCAACACTCAGTCCCCAATCCTCAATCTTCAATCCTCAATCCTCAATCCACAATCCCCAATCCTCAATCTTCAATCCTCAATACTCAATCTTCAATCCTCAATCTTCAATCCTCAATCCTCAATCTTCAACCCTCAATCCTCAGTCCTCAATCCTCAATCCTCATTCTTCAATCCTCAATACCCAGTCCTCAATCTTCAATCCTAAATCCTCAATCCTCAATTCTCAACCCTCAATCCTCAGTCCTCAGTCCTCAAACAGCAATCCTCAACCCTCAGGCCTCATAGTCAATCCTCAATCCTCAATTCTCAATACACAATCTTCAATCCTCAATACTGAATCTTCAATCCTCAATCCTCATTCCTCAATTCTCAATCCTGAATACTCAGTCCTCAATCGTCAATCCTCAATCCTCAATCCTCAATCCTCAATCTTCTATCATCAATATTCAATCTTCAATCCTCAATCCTCAATCCTCAATCGACAATCCTCAATCCTCAATGTTCAGTCCTCAATACCCAATCCTCAATCTTCAATCCTCAATCTTCAATCCTCAAACCTCAATCCTCAATCCCCAATCCTCAGTCCTCAAACCACAATCCTGAATCCTCAATCCTGAATCCTCAATCTTCAGCGACCTGTCCTCAACAATCCGTTATCAATCCTCAATCCTCAATAGAATATCCTAAGTTCGGAGTTTTCCATACGCAATACTCAATCTGCAATCTTCAAATCTCTATCCACAAACATCAATTCTCATCACTCAACCCTCAACACTCAGTCCCCAATCCTCAATCTACAATCCTCAATCCTCAGTCCCCAATCCTCAATCCTCAATCTTCAATCCTCAATACTCAATCTTCAATCCTCCATCCTCAATCCTCAATCCTCAATCTTCAATCCTCAATCCTCAATCCTCAATCCTCAATCCTCATTCTTCAATCCTCAATACCCAATCCTCAATCTTCAGTCCTCAATCCTGAATCCTCAATTCTCAATCCTCAATCGTCAGTCCTCAGTCCTCAAACCTCAATCCTCAACCCTCAGCCCTCATAGTCAATCCTCAATCCTCAATCCTCAATCCTCAATCCTCAATCTTCAATCCTCAATACTGAATCTTCAATCCTCAATCCTCAATCCTCAATTCTTAATCCTCAATACTCAATCCTCAATCGTCAATCCTCAATCCCCAATCCTTAATCTTCAATCCTCAATCCTCAATCCTCAATCCACAATCCCCAATATTCAATCCTCAATACTCAATCTTCAATCCTCAATCCTCAATCCTCAATACTCAATCCTCAATCCTCATTCCTCAATCCTCAACCTTCAACCCTCAATACTCAATCTTCAGTCCTCAATCCTCAATCCTCGATCCTCAATCCTCATTCTTCAATCCTCAATACCCAATCCTCAATCTTGAATCCTCAATCCTCTATCCTCAATTCTCAATCCTCAATCCTCAATCCTCAGACCTCAAACATCAATACTCAACCCTCAGTCCTCGTCCTCAATCCACAGCCCTCAATCCTCAATCCTCAATCTTCAATCATCAATATTCAATCTTCAGTCCTCAACCCTCAGTCCTCAATCCTCAATCCTCAATCCTCAATGCTCAATCCGCAATACCCAATCCTCAATCCTCAGTCCTCAAACCTCAATCCTGAATCCTCAATCCTGAATCCTCAATCGCCAATCCTCAATCCCCAATCCTTAATTTTCAATCCTCAATCCTCAATCCTCAATCCACAAACCTCAATATTCAATCCTCAATACTCAATCTTCAATCCACAATCCGCAATCCTCAATCCTCAATCCTCAATCCTCAATCCTCAATCCTCAATCTTGAATCCTCAATACTCAATCTTCAATCCCCAATCCTCAATCTTCAATCCTCAATCCTCAATCCTCAATCCTCAATAGAATATCCTCAATTCGCAGAATTCGGTACACAATACTCAATCTGCAATCTTCAAATCTCTATCCACAAACATCAATTCTCATCACTCAACCCTCAACACTCAGTCCTCAAACCACAATCCTGAATCCTCAATCCTGAAACCTCAATCTTCAGCCCTCAGTCCTCAACAATCAGTTGTCAATCCTCAATCCTCAATAGAATATCCTCAGTTCAGAGTTTTCCATACGCAATAATCAATCTGCAATCTTCAAATCTCTATCCACAAACATCAATTCTCATCACTCAACCCTCAACACTCAGTCCCCAATCCTCAATCTTCAATCCTCAATCCTCAATCCACAATCCCCAATCCTCAATCTTCAATCCTCAATACTCAATCTTCAATCCTCAATCTTCAATCCTCAATCCTCAATCTTCAACCCTCAATCCTCAGTCCTCAATCCTCAATCCTCATTCTTCAATCCTCAATACCCAATCCTCAATCCTCAATCCTCATTCTTCAATCCTCAACACCCAATCCTCAATCTTGAATCCTCAATCCTCAATCCTCAATTCTCAATCCTCAATCCTCAATCCTCAGACCTCAAACATCAATACTCAACCCTCAGTCCTCGTCCTCAATCCACAGCCCTCAATCCTCAATCCTCAATCTTCAATCATCAATATTCAATCTTCAGTCCTCAACCCTCAGTCCTCAATCCTCAATCCTCAATCCTCAATGCTCAATCCGCAATACCCAATCCTCAATCCTCAGTCCTCAAACCTCAATCCTGAATCCTCAATCCTGAATCCTCAATCTTCAGACCTAAATCCTCAACAATCAGTTGTCAATTCTCAATCCTCAATAGAATATCATCAATTCACAGTTTTCAATACTCAATACTCAATCTGCAATCTTTAAATCTCTATCCACAAACATCAATTCTCATCACTCAACCCTCAGCTCTCAGTCCCCAATCCTCAATCTTCAATCCTCAATCCTCAATCCTCAATCCTTAATCCTCAATACTCAATCCTCAATCGCCAATCCTCAATCCCCAATCCTTAATTTTCAATCCTCAATCCTCAATCCTCTATCCACAATCCTCAATATTCAATCCTCAATACTCAATCTTCAATCCACAATCCGCAATCCTCAATCCTCAATCCTCAATCCTCAATCCTCAATCCTCAATCCTCAATCTTCAATCCTCAATACTCAATATTCAATCCTCAATCCTCAATCCTCAGACCTCAAACCTCAATTCTGAATCCTCAATCCTGAATCCTCAATCTTCAGCCCTCAGGCCTCAACAATCAGGTGACAATCCTCAATCCTCAATAGAATATCCTCAATTCGCAGCTTTCGATACACAATACTCAATCTGCAATCTTCAAATCTCTATCCACAAACATCAATTCTCATCACTCAACCCTCAACACTCAGTCCTCAATGTTCAATCCTCAATCATCAATCCTCAATCTTCAATCTTCAATACTCAATCTTCAATCCTCAATCCTCAATCCTCAATCCTCAATCCTCATTCTTCAATCCTCAATACCCAATCCTCAATCTTCAATCCTCAATCCTCAATCCCCAATTCTCAATCCTCAATCCTCAATCCTCAGACCTCAAACATCAATCCTCAACCGTCAGTCCTCGTCCTCAATCCTCAACACTCAATCCTAAATCCCCAATCTTCAATCGTCAATATTCAATCTTAAATACTCAATCCTCAATCCTCAATCCTCAATCCTCAATCCTCAATGTTCAATCCTCGATACCCAATCCTCAATCTTCAATCCTCAATCCTCAATCCTCAATCCTCAATCCTCAATCCTCAATCCTCAGTCCTCAAACCACAATCCTGAATCCTCAATCCTGAATCCTCAATCTTCAGCCCTCAGTCCTCAACAATCAGATGTCAATCCTCAATCCTCACTAGAATATCCTCAGTTCAGAGCTTTCCATACGCAATACTCAGTCTGCAATCTTCAAATCTCTATCCACAAACATCAATTCTCATCACTCAACCCTCAACACTCAGTCCCCAATCCTCAATCTTCAATCCTCAATCCTCAACCCTCAATCCTCAATCCTCTATCTTCAATCCTGAATACTCAATCTTCAATCCTCAATCCTCAATCCTCAATCCTCAGTCCTCAATCGTCAATCCTCAATCCTCAATCCTCAATTCTCAATCCTCAATCCTCAATCCTCAGACCTCAAACATCAATACTCAACCATCAGACCTCGTCCTCAATCCACAACCCTGAATCCTCAATCCTCAACCTTCAATCATCAATATTCAATCTTCAATCCGCAATCCTCAATGTTCAATCCTCAATCCTCAATCCTCAATCCTCAATCCTCAATCCTCAACCCTCAATCTTCAATCCTCAATCCTCAATCCTCAATCCTCAAACCTCAACGCTCAGTCCTCAAACCACAATCCTGAATCCTCAATACTGAAACCTCAATCTTCAGCCCTCAGTCCTCAACAATCAGTTGTCAATCCTCAATCCTCAATAGAATATCCTCAGTTCAGAGTTTTCCATACGCAATAATCAATCTGCAATCTTCAAATCTCTATCCACAAACATCAATTCTCATCACTCAACCCTCAACACTCAGTCCCCAATCCTCAATCTTCAATCCTCAATCCTCAATCCACAATCCCCAATCCTCAATCTTCAATCCTCAATACTCAATCTTCAATCCTCAATCTTCAATCCTCAATCCTCAATCTTCAACCCTCAATCCTCAGTCCTCAATCCTCAATCCTCATTCTTCAATCCTCAATACCCAGTCCTCAATCTTCAATCCTAAATCCTCAATCCTCAATTCTCAACCCTCAATCCTCAGTCCTCAGTCCTCAAACAGCAATCCTCAACCCTCAGGCCTCATAGTCAATCCTCAATCCTCAATTCTCAATACACAATCTTCAATCCTCAATACTGAATCTTCAATCCTCAATCCTCATTCCTCAATTCTCAATCCTGAATACTCAGTCCTCAATCGTCAATCCTCAATCCTCAATCCTCAATCCTCAATCTTCTATCATCAATATTCAATCTTCAATCCTCAATCCTCAATCCTCAATCGACAATCCTCAATCCTCAATGTTCAGTCCTCAATACCCAATCCTCAATCTTCAATCCTCAATCTTCAATCCTCAAACCTCAATCCTCAATCCCCAATCCTCAGTCCTCAAACCACAATCCTGAATCCTCAATCCTGAATCCTCAATCTTCAGCGACCTGTCCTCAACAATCCGTTATCAATCCTCAATCCTCAATAGAATATCCTAAGTTCGGAGTTTTCCATACGCAATACTCAATCTGCAATCTTCAAATCTCTATCCACAAACATCAATTCTCATCACTCAACCCTCAACACTCAGTCCCCAATCCTCAATCTACAATCCTCAATCCTCAGTCCTCAATCCTCAATCCTCAATCTTCAATCCTCAATACTCAATCTTCAATCCTCCATCCTCAATCCTCAGTCCTCAATCCTCAATTCTCATTCTTCAATCCTCAATACCCAGTCCTCAATCTTCAATCCTAAATCCTCAATCCTCAATTCTCAACCCTCAATCCTCAGTCCTCAGTCCTCAAACAGCAATCCTCAACCCTCAGGCCTCATAGTCAATCCTCAATCCTCAATTCTCAATACACAATCTTCAATCCTCAATACTGAATCTTCAATCCTCAATCCTCATTCCTCAATTCTCAATCCTGAATACTCAGTCCTCAATCCTCAATCCTCAATCTTCAATCCTCAATCCTCAATCCTCAATCCTCAATCCTCATTCTTCAATCCTCAATACCCAATCCTCAATCTTCAGTCCTCAATCCTGAATCCTCAATTCTCAATCCTCAATCGTCAGTCCTCAGTCCTCAAACCTCAATCCTCAACCCTCAGCCCTCATAGTCAATCCTCAATCCTCAATCCTCAATCCTCAATCTTCAATCCTCAATACTGAATCTTCAATCCTCAATCCTCAATCCTCAATTCTTAATCCTCAATACTCAATCCTCAATCGTCAATCCTCAATCCCCAATCCTTAATCTTCAATCCTCAATCCTCAATCCTCAATCCACAATCCCCAATATTCAATCCTCAATACTCAATCTTCAATCCTCAATCCTCAATCCTCAATACTCAATCCTCAATCCTCATTCCTCAATCCTCAACCTTCAACCCTCAATACTCAATCTTCAGTCCTCAATCCTCAATCCTCGATCCTCAATCCTCATTCTTCAATCCTCAATACCCAATCCTCAATCTTGAATCCTCAATCCTCTATCCTCAACTCTCAATCCTCAATCCTCAATCCTCAGACCTCAAACATCAATACTCAACCCTCAGTCCTCGTCCTCAATCCACAGCCCTCAATCCTCAATCCTCAATCTTCAATCATCAATATTCAATCTTCAGTCCTCAACCCTCAGTCCTCAATCCTCAATCCTCAATCCTCAATGCTCAATCCGCAATACCCAATCCTCAATCCTCAGTCCTCAAACCTCAATCCTGAATCCTCAATCCTGAATCCTCAATCGCCAATCCTCAATCCCCAATCCTTAATTTTCAATCCTCAATCCTCAATCCTCAATCCACAAACCTCAATATTCAATCCTCAATACTCAATCTTCAATCCACAATCCGCAATCCTCAATCCTCAATCCTCAATCCTCAATCCTCAATCCTCAATCTTGAATCCTCAATACTCAATCTTCAATCCCCAATCCTCAATCTTCAATCCTCAATCCTCAATCCTCAATCCTCAATAGAATATCCTCAATTCGCAGCTTTCGATACACAATACTCAATCTGCAATCTTCAAATCTCTATCCACAAACATCAATTCTCATCACTCAACCCTCAACACTCAGTCCTCAATGTTCAATCCTCAATCATCAATCCTCAATCTTCAATCTTCAATACTCAATCTTCAATCCTCAATCCTCAATCCTCAATCCTCAATCCTCATTCTTCAATCCTCAATACCCAATCCTCAATCTTCAATCCTCAATCCTCAATCCCCAATTCTCAATCCTCAATCCTCAGTCCTCAGACCTCAAACATCAATCCTCAACCGTCAGTCCTCGTCCTCAATCCTCAACACTCAATCCTAAATCCTCAATCTTCAATCGTCAATATTCAATCTTCAATACTCAATCCTCAATCCTCAATCCTCAATCCTCAATCCTCAATGTTCAATCCTCGATACCCAATCCTCAATCTTCAGTCCTCAATCCTCAATCCTCAATCCTCAATCCTCAATCCTCAATCCTCAGTCCTCAAACCACAATCCTGAATCCTCAATCCTGAATCCTCAATCTTCAGCCCTCAGTCCTCAACAATCAGATGTCAATCCTCAATCCTCACTAGAATATCCTCAGTTCAGAGCTTTCCATACGCAATACTCAGTCTGCAATCTTCAAATCTCTATCCACAAACATCAATTCTCATCACTCAACCCTCAACACTCAGTCCCCAATCCTCAATCTTCAATCCTCAATCCTCAACCCTCAATCCTCAATCCTCAATCTTCAATCCTGAATACTCAATCTTCAATCCTCAATCCTCAATCCTCAATCCTCAGTCCTCAAACCTCAATTCTGAATCCTCGATCCTGAATCCTCAATCTCCAGCCCTCAGTCCTGAACAATCAGGTGACAATCCTCAATCCTCAATAGAATTTCCTCAGTTCACAGTTTTCAATACTCAATACTCAATCTGCTATCTTCAAATCTCTATCCACAAACATCAATTCTCATCACACAACACTCAACACTCAGTCCCCAGTCCTCAATCATCAATCCTCAATCCTCAATCCTCAATCTTCAATCCTCAATCTTCAATCCTCAATACTCAATCATCAATCCTCAAACCTCAATCCTCAATTCTCAATCCTCAATCCTCGGTCTTCAGTCCTTAAACCTCAATCCTCAATCCTCAATCCTCTGTCCTCAAACCTGAATTCTGAATCCTCGATCCTGAATCCTCAATCTCCAGCCCTCAGTCCTGAACAATCAGGTGACAATCCTCAATCCTCAATAGAATTTCCTCAGTTCACAGTTTTCAATACTCAATACTCAATCTGCAATCTTCAAATCTCTATCCACAAACATCAATTCTCATCACACAACACTCAACACTCAGTCCCCAATCCTCAATCATCAATCCTCAATCCTCAATTCTCAATCTTCAATCCTTAATACTCAATATTAAATCCTCAATCCTCAATCCTCAATACCCAATTCTCAATCTTCAATCCTCAATCCTCAATCCTCAATTCTCAATCCTCAATCCTCAACCCTCAATCCTCAATCCTCAATCCTCCATCCTCAATCCTCAACCCTCAATCGTCAGTCTTCACACCTCAATATTCAATCTTCAATCCTCAATCCTCAATCCTGAATCCTCAATCTTCAGACCTCAGTCCTCAACAATCAGTTGTCAATTCCCAACACTCAATAGAATATCATCAATTCACAGTTTTCAATACTCAATACTGAATCTGTAATCTTTAAATCTCTATCCACAAACATCAATTCTCATCACTCAAATCTCAACACTCAGTCCCCAATCCTCAATCATCAATCCTCAATCCTCAATCCTCAATTCTCAATCCTCAATCCTCGGTCTTCAGTCCTTAAACCGCAATCCTCAACCCTCAGCCCTCATCCTCAATCCTCAATCCTCAATCCTCAATCCTCAATCCTCAATCTTCAACCCTCAACATTCACTCCTCAATGTTCAAACCTCAATCCTCAATTCTCAATCTTCAATCCACAATACTCAATCTTCAATCCTCAATCCTCAATACTCAATCCTCAATCCTCAATCCTCAATCCTCAATCATCAATCCTCAATCTTCAATACTCAATCCTCAATCCTCAATCCTTAATACTCAATCCTCAATCCTCAATCATCAATTCTCAATCTTCAATCCTCAATACTCAATCTTTAATCCTCAGTCCTCAATCCTCAATCTTCAATCTTCAATCTTTAATCCTCGACCCGCAATCCTCAATCCTCAATCCTCAATCCTCAGTCCTCAATCCGCAATATTCAATCCTCAATACTCAATCTTCAATCCTCAATCCTCAATCCTCAATCCTCAACCCTCAGTCCTCATTCTTCAATCCTCAATAGCCAATCCTCAATCTTCAATCCTCATTCCTCAATCCTCAATTCTCAATCCTCAATCCTCAATCCTCAGACCTCAAACATCAATACTCAATCCGCAATCCTCAATCCTCAACCCTCAATCGTCAGTCTTCAAACCTCAATATTCAATCTTCAATCCTCAATCCTCAATCCTCAATCCTCAATCCTCATCCTTCATTCCTCAATACCCAATCCTCAATCTTCAATCCTCAATCCACAGTCCTCAAATCTCAATCCTCAATCCTCAGTCCTCAGTCCTTAAACCTCAATCCTCAGCCCTCAGCCCTCATTCTCAATCCTCAATACTCAATCCTCAATCCTCAATCTTCAATCCTCAATCCGCAATCCTCAATCCTCAACCCTCAATCGTCAGTCTTCAAACCTCAATATTCAATCTTCAATCCTCAATCCTCAATCCTCAATCCTCAATCCTCATCCTTCATTCCTCAATACCCAATCCTCAATCTTCAATCCTCAATCCACAGTCCTCAAATCTCAATCCTCAATCCTCAGTCCTCAGTCCTTAAACCTCAATCCTCAGCCCTCAGCCCTCATTCTCAATCCTCAATACTCAATCCTCAATCCTCAATCCTCAGTCCTCAAACCTCAATTCTGAATCCTCAATCCCGAATCCTCAATCTTCAGCCCTCAGTCCTCAACAATCAGGTGACAATCTTCAATCCTTAATAGAATATCCTCAATTCACAGTTTTCAATACTCAATACTCAATCTGCAATCTTCAAATCACTATCCACAAACATCAATTCTCATCACTCAACCGTCAACACTCAGTCCTCAATGTTCAATCCTCAATCCTCAATTCTCAATCTTCAAGCCTCAATACTCAATCTATAATCCTCAATCCTCAATCCTCAATCTTCAATCCTCAATCCCCAATACTCAATCCTCAATCCTCAATCCTCAATCCTCAATCATCAATCCTCAGTCTTCAAACCTCAAAACTCAATCTGCAATCCTCAATCCTCAATCCTCAATCCTCAATCCTCAATCCTCATCCTTCAATCCTCAATACCCAATCCTCAATCTTCAATCCTCAATCCTCAATCCTCAATTCTCAATCCTCAATCCTCAGTCCTCAGTCCTTAAACCTCAATCCTCAACCCTCAGCCCTCATTCTCAATCCTCAATCCTCAATCCTCAATCCTCAATCTTCAACCGTCAACACTCAGTCCTCAATGTTCAAACCTCAATCCTCAATTCTCAATCTTCAATCCTCAATACTCAATCTTCAATCCTCAATCCTCAATACTCAATCCTCAATCCTCAATCCTCAATCCTCAATCATCAATCCTCAATCTTCAATACTCAATCCTCAATCCTCAATCCTCAATCCTCAGTACTCAATCTTCAATCCTCAATACTCAATTCTCAATCTTCCATCCTTAATACTCAATATTAAATCCTTAATCCTCAATCATCAATACCCAATTCTCTATCTTCAATCCTCAATCCTCAATCCTCAATCCTCAGTCCTCAAACCTCAATTCTGAATCCTCAATCCTGAATCCTCAATCTTCAGCCCTCAGTCCTCAACAATCAGGTGACAATCCTCAATCCTCAATAGAATATCCTCAATTCACAGTTTTCAATACTCAATTCTCAATCTGTAATCTTTAAATCTCTATCCACAAACATCAATTCTCATCACTCAAACCTCAACACTCAGTCCCCAATCCTCAATCATCAATCCTCAGTCCTCAATCCTCAATCCTCAATCCTCAATCTTCAATCCTCAATCCTCAATCTTCAATCCTCATTCCTCAATCCTCAATTCTCAATCCTCAATCCTCAATCCTCAGACCTCAAACATCAATACTCAACCCTCAGTCATCGTCCTCAATCCGCAACCCTCAATCCTCAATCCTCAATCTTCAATCATTAATATTCAATCTTCAATACTCAATCCTCAATCCTCAATCCTCAATCCTCAATCCTCAATGTTCAATCCTCGATACCCAATCCTCAATCTTCAATCCTCAATCCTCAATCCTCAATCCCCAATCTTCAATCCTCAATCCTCAATCCTCAATCCTCAATCCTCATTCTTCAATCCTCAATACCCAATCCTCAATCTTCAATCCTCAATCCTGAATCCTCAATTCTCAATCCTCAATCGTCAGTCCTCAGTCCTCAAACCTCAATCCTCAACACTCAGCCCTCATAGTCAATCCTCAATCCTCAATCCTCAATCCTCAACCTTCAATCCTCAATACTGAATCTTCAATCCTCAATCCTCAATCCTCAACTCTTAATCCTCAATACTCAATCCTCAATCGTCAATCCTCAATCCCCAATCCATAATCTTCAATCCTCAATCCTCAATCCACAATCCACAATCCCCAATATTCAATCCTCAATACTCAATCTTCAATCCTCAATCTTCATTCCTCAATCCTCAATCTTCAACCCTCAATACTCAATCTTCAGTCCTCAATCCTCAATCCTCAATCCTCAATCCTCATTCTTCAATCCTCAACACCCAATCCTCAATCTTGAATCCTCAATCCTCAATCCTCAATTCTCAATCCTCAATCCTCAATCCTCAGACCTCAAACATCAATACTCAACCCTCAGTCCTCGTCCTCAATCCACAGCCCTCAATCCTCAATCCTCAATCTTCAATCATCAATATTCAATCTTCAGTCCTCAACCCTCAGTCCTCAATCCTGAATCCTCAATCCTCAATGCTCAATCCGCAATACCCAATCCTCAATCCTCAGTACTCAAACCTCAATCCTGAATCCTCAATCCTGAATCCTCAATCTTCAGACCTAAGTCCTCAACAATCAGTTGTCAATTCTCAATCCTCAATAGAATATCATCAATTCACAGTTTTCAATACTCAATACTCAATCTGCAACCTTTAAATCTCTATCCACAAACATCAATTCTCATCACTCAACCCTCAGCTCTCAGTCCCCAATCCTCAATTTTCATTCCTCAATCCTCAATCCTCAATCCTTAATCCTCAATACTCAATCCTCAATCGCCAATCCTCAATCCCCAATCCTTAATTTTCAATCCTCAATCCTCAATCCTCAATCCACAATCCTCAATATTCAATCCTCAATACACAATCTTCAATCCACAATCCGCAATCCTCAATCCTCAATCCTCAATCCTCAATCCTCAATCCTCAATCCCCAATCCTCAGTCCTCAAACCACAATCCTGAATCCTCAATCCTGAATCCTCAATCTTCAGCGACCTGTCCTCAACAATCCGTTATCAATCCTCAATCCTCAATAGAATATCCTAAGTTCGGAGTTTTCCATACGCAATACTCAATCTGCAATCTTCAAATCTCTATCCACAAACATCAATTCTCATCACTCAACCCTCAACACTCAGTCCCCAATCCTCAATCTACAATCCTCAATCCTCAGTCCTCAATCCTCAATCGTCAATCTTCAATCCTCAATACTCAATCTTCAATCCTCCATCCTCAATCCTCAATCCTCAATCATCAATCCTCAATCTTCAATGGTCAATCCTCAATCCTCAATCCTCAATCCTCAATCCTCAATCCTCAATCCTCAATCATCAATCCTCAATCTTCAATCCTCAATACTCAATCTTTAATCCTCAATCTTCAGACCTAAGTCCTCAACAATCAGTTGTCAATTCTCAATCGTCAATAGAATATCATCAATTCACAGTTTTCAATACTCAATACTCAACCTGCAATCCTCAATCCCCAATCCTTTATTGTCAATCCTCAATCCTCAATCCTCAATCCACAATCCTCAATATTCAATCCTCAATACTCAATCTTCAATCCTCAATCCGCAATCCTCAATCCCCAATCCTCAATCTTCAATCCTCAATCCTCAATCCTCAATCCTCAATCCCCAATCCTCAATCCTCAATCCTCAATCCTCATCCTTCATTCCTCAATACCCAATCCTCAATCTTCAATCCTCAATCCACAGTCCTCAAATCTCAATCCTCAATCCTCAGTCCTCAGTCCTTAAACCTCAATCCTCAGCCCTCAGCCCTCATTCTCAATCCTCAATACTCAATCCTCAATCCTCAATCTTCAATCCTCAATACTCAATCTTCAATACTCAATCCTCAATCCTCAGTCCTCAAACCTCAATTCTGAATCCTCAATCCCGAATCCTCAATCTTCAGCCCTCAGTCCTCAACAATCAGGTGACAATCTTCAATCCTTAATAGAATATCCTCAATTCACAGTTTTCAATACTCAATACTCAATCTGCAATCTTCAAATCACTATCCACAAACATCAATTCTCATCACTCAACCGTCAACACTCAGTCCTCAATGTTCAATCCTCAATCCTCAATTCTCAATCTTCAATCCTCAATACTCAATCTATAATCCTCAATCCTCAATCCTCAATCTTCAATCCTCAATCCCCAATACTCAATCCTCAATCCTCAATCCTCAATCCTCAATCATCAATCCTCAGTCTTCAAACCTCAAAACTCAATCTGCAATCCTCAATCCTCAATCCTCAATCCTCAATCCTCAATCCTCATCCTTCAATCCTCAATACCCAATCCTCAATCTTCAATCCTCAATCCTCAATCCTCAATTCTCAATCCTCAATCCTCAGTCCTCAGTCCTTAAACCTCAATCCTCAACCCTCAGCCCTCATTCTCAATCCTCAATCCTCAATCCTCAATCCTCAATCATCAATCCTCAATCTTCAATACTCAATCCTCAATCCTCAATCCTCAATCCTCAGTACTCAATCTTCAATCCTCAATACTCAATTCTCAATCTTCCATCCTTAATACTCAATATTAAATCCTTAATCCTCAATCATCAATACCCAATTCTCTATCTTCAATCCTCAATCCTCAATCCTCAATCCTCAGTCCTCAAACCTCAATTCTGAATCCTCAATCCTGAATCCTCAATCTTCAGCCCTCAGTCCTCAACAATCAGGTGACAATCCTCAATCCTCAATAGAATATCCTCAATTCACAGTTTTCAATACTCAATTCTCAATCTGTAATCTTTAAATCTCTATCCACAAACATCAATTCTCATCACTCAAACCTCAACACTCAGTCCCCAATCCTCAATCTACAATCCTCAATCCTCAGTCCTCAATCCTCAATCGTCAATCTTCAATCCTCAATACTCAATCTTCAATCCTCCATCCTCAATCCTCAATCCTCAATCATCAATCCTCAATCTTCAATGGTCAATCCTCAATCCTCAATCCTCAATCCTCAATCCTCAATCCTCAATCCTCAATCATCAATCCTCAATCTTCAATCCTCAATACTCAATCTTTAATCCTCAATCTTCAGACCTAAGTCCTCAACAATCAGTTGTCAATTCTCAATCGTCAATAGAATATCATCAATTCACAGTTTTCAATACTCAATACTCAACCTGCAATCCTCAATCCCCAATCCTTTATTGTCAATCCTCAATCCTCAATCCTCAATCCACAATCCTCAATATTCAATCCTCAATACTCAATCTTCAATCCTCAATCCGCAATCCTCAATCCCCAATCCTCAATCTTCAATCCTCAATCCTCAATCCTCAATCCTCAATCCCCAATCCTCAATGTTCAATCCTCAACAGTCAATCATCAATCTTCAATCCTCAATACTCAATCTTCAATCCTCAATGCACAATCCTCAACCTTCAATCCTCAATACTCAATCTTCAATCGTCAATCCTCTGTCCTCATCCTCAATCCTCAATCCTCAATCCTCAATCCACAATCCTCAATATTCAATCCTCAATCCTCAATCCCCAATTCTCAATCCTCAATCCTCAATCCTCAGACCTCAAACATCAATCCTCAACCGTCAGTCCTCGTCCTCAATCCTCAACACTCAATCCTAAATCCTCAATCTTCAATCGTCAATACTAAATCTTCAATCCTCAATCTTCAGTCCTCAATCCTCAATCCTCAATCCTCAATATTCAACACACAACCCTCAACCATCAATCCTCAATACTCAGCCATGAATACTCAATTCTCAATACTCAATAGAATATCCTGAATTCTCATGGTTCAATACTCAATCCACAAATTCAATAATCAAATCTCAATCCACAAACATCAATCCTCAACACTCAATACTCAACACACAGTCCTCAGTCCTCAAACCTCAATCCCGAATCCTCAATCCTGAATCCTCAATCTTCAGCCCTCAGTCCTCAACAATCAACTGTCAATCCTCAATCCTCAATAGAATATCCTCAATTCACAGTTTTCAATACTCAATCCCCATTCTTCAATCTTCAAATCTCAATCCACAAACATCAATTCTCATCACTCAACCCTCAACACTCAGTCCACAATGTTCAATCCTCAATCCTCAATCCTCAATCTTCAATCCTCAATACTCAATCTTCAATCCTCAATCCTCAGTCCTCAATCCTGAATCCTCAATCCTCAATGCTCAATCCGCAATACCCAATCCTCAATCCTCAGTACTCAAACCTCAATCCTGAATCCTCAATCCTGAATCCTCAATCTTCAGACCTAAGTCCTCAACAATCAGTTGTCAATTCTCAATCCTCAATAGAATATCATCAATTCACAGTTTTCAATACTCAATACTCAATCTGCAATCTTTAAATCTCTATCCACAAACATCAATTCTCATCACTCAACCCTCAGCTCTCAGTCCCCAATCCTCAATTTTCATTCCTCAATCCTCAATCCTCAATTCTTAATCCTCAATACTCAATCCTCAATCGCCAATCCTCAATCCCCAATCCTTAATTTTCAATCCTCAATCCTCAATCCTCAATCCACAATCCTCAATATTCAATCCTCAATACACAATCTTCAATCCACAATCCGCAATCCTCAACCCTCAATCCTCAATCCTCAATCCTCAATCCTCAATCCCCAATCCTCAGTCCTCAAACCACAATCCTGAATCCTCAATCCTGAATCCTCAATCTTCAGCGACCTGTCCTCAACAATCCGTTATCAATCCTCAATCCTCAATAGAATATCCTAAGTTCGGAGTTTTCCATACGCAATACTCAATCTGCAATCTTCAAATCTCTATCCACAAACATCAATTCTCATCACTCAACCCTCAACACTCAGTCCCCAATCCTCAATCTACAATCCTCAATCCTCAGTCCTCAATCCTCAATCCTCAATCTTCAATCCTCAATACTCAATCTTCAATCCTCCATCCTCAATCCTCAATCCTCAATCATCAATCCTCAATCTTCAATGGTCAATCCTCAATCCTCAATCCTCAATCCTCAATCCTCAATCCTCAATCCTCAATCATCAATCCTCAATCTTCAATCCTCAATACTCAATCTTTAATCCTCAATCTTCAGACCTAAGTCCTCAACAATCAGTTGTCAATTCTCAATCGTCAATAGAATATCATCAATTCACAGTTTTCAATACTCAATACTCAACCTGCAATCCTCAATCGCCAATCCTTTATTGTCAATCCTCAATCCTCAATCCTCAATCCACAATCCTCAATATTCAATCCTCAATACTCAATCTTCAATCCTCAATCCGCAATCCTCAATCCCCAATCCTCAATCTTCAATCCTCAATCCTCAATCCTCAATCCTCAATCCCCAATCCTCAATGTTCAATCCTCAACAGTCAATCATCAATCTTCAATCCTCAATACTCAATCTTCAATCCTCAATGCACAATCCTCAACCTTCAATCCTCAATACTCAATCTTCAATCGTCAATCCTCTGTCCTCATCCTCAATCCTCAATCCTCAATCCTCAATCCACAATCCTCAATATTCAATCCTCAATCCTCAATCCCCAATTCTCAATCCTCAATCCTCAATCCTCAGACCTCAAACATCAATCCTCAACCGTCAGTCCTCGTCCTCAATCCTCAACACTCAATCCTAAATCCTCAATCTTCAATCGTCAATACTAAATCTTCAATCCTCAATCTTCAGTCCTCAATCCTCAATCCTCAATCCTCAATATTCAACACACAACCCTCAACCATCAATCCTCAATACTCAACCATGAATACTCAATTCTCAATACTCAATAGAATATCCTGAATTCTCATGGTTCAATACTCAATCCACAAATTCAATAATCAAATCTCAATCCACAAACATCAATCCTCAACACTCAATACTCAACACACAATCCTCAGTCCTCAAACCTCAATCCCGAATCCTCAATCCTGAATCCTCAATCTTCAGCCCTCAGTCCTCAACAATCAACTGTCAATCCTCAATCCTCAATAGAATATCCTCAATTCACAGTTTTCAATACTCAATCCCCATTCTTCAATCTTCAAATCTCAATCCACAAACATCAATTCTCATCACTCAACCCTCAACACTCAGTCCACAATGTTCAATCCTCAATCCTCAATCCTCAATCTTCAATCCTCAATACTCAATCTTCAATCCTCAATCCTCAATCCTCAATCCTCAATCCTCATTCTACAATCCTCAATACCCAATCCTCAACCTTCAATCCTCAATCCTCAATCCCCAATTCTCAATCCTCAATCCTCAATCCTCAGACCTCAAACATCAATACTCAACCATCAGACCTCGTCCTCAATCCACAACCCTGAATCCTCAATCCTCAACCTTCAACCATCAATATTCAATCTTCAATCCGCAATCATCAATGTTCAATCCTCAATCCTCAATCCTCAATGTTCAATCCTCAATCCTCAATCCTCAATCTTCAATCCTCAATCCTCAATCCTCAATCCTCAATCCTCAAACCTCAACGCTCAGTCCTCAAACCACAATCCTGAATCCTCAATCCTGAAACCTCAATCTTCAGCCCTCAGTCCTCAACAATCAGTTGTCAATCCTCAATCCTCAATAGAATATCCTCAGTTCAGAGTTTTCCATACGCAATAATCAATCTGCAATCTTCAAATCTCTATCCACAAACATCAATTCTCATCACTCAACCCTCAACACTCAGTCCCCAATCCTCAATCTTCAATCCTCAATCCTCAATCCTCAATCCCCAATCCTCAATCTTCAATCCTCAATACTCAATCTTCAATCCTCAATCTTCAATCCTCAATCCTCAATCTTCAATCCTCAATCCTCACTCCTCAATCCTCAATCCTCATTCTTCAATCCTCAATACCCAGTCCTCAATCTTCAATCCTAAATCCTCAATCCTCAATTCTCAATCCTCAATCCTCAGTCCTCAGTCCTCAAACCGCAATCCTCAACCCTCAGCCCTCATAGTCAATCCTCAATCCTCAATTCTCAATACACAATCTTCAATCCTCAATACTGAATCTTCAATCCTCAATCCTCATTCCTCAATTCTCAATCCTCAATACTCAGTCCTCAATCGTCAATCCTCAATCCTCAATCCTCAATCCTCAATCTTCTATCATCAATATTCAATCTTCAATCCTCAATCCTCAATCGACAATCCTCAACCCTCAATGTTCAGTCCTCAATACCCAATCCTCAATCTTCAATCATCAATCTTCAATCCTCAATCCTCAATCCTCAATCCCCAATCCTCAGTCCTCAAACCACAATCCTGAATCCTCAATCCTGAATCCTCAATCTTCAGCGACCTGTCCTCAACAATCCGTTATCAATCCTCAATCCACAATAGAATATCCTAAGTTCGGAGTTTTCCATACGCAATACTCAATCTGCAATCTTCAAATCTCTATCCACAAACATCAATCCTCATCACTCAACCCTCAACACTCAGTCCCCAATCCTCAATCTACAATCCTCAATCCTCAGTCCTCAATCCTCAATCCTCAATCTTCAATCCTCAATACTCAATCTTCAATCCTCCATCCTCAATCCTCAATCCTCAATCTTCAATCCTCAATCCTCAATCCTCAATCCTCAATCCTCATTCTTCAATCCTCAATACCCAATCCTCAATCTTCAATCCTCAATCCTGAATCCTCAATTCTCAATCCTCAATCGTCAGTCCTCAGTCCTCAAACCTCAATCCTCAACACTCAGCCCTCATAGTCAATCCTCAATCCTCAATCCTCAATCCTCAATCTTCAATCCTCAATACTGAATCTTCAATCCTCAATCCTCAATCCTCAACTCTTAATCCTCAATACTCAATACTCAATCGTCAATCCTCAATCCCCAATCCATAATCTTCAATCCTCAATCCTCAATCCACAATCCACAATCCCCAATATTCAATCCTCAATACTCAATCTTCAATCCTCAATCCTCAATCCTCAATACTCAATCCTCAATCCTCATTCCTCAATCCTCAATCTTCAACCCTCAATACTCAATCTTCAGTCCTCAGTCCTCAATCCTCAATCCTCAATCCTCATTCTTCAATCCTCAACACCCAATCCTCAATCTTGAATCCTCAATCCTCAATCCTCAATTCTCAATCCTCAATCCTCAATCCTCAGACCTCAAACATCAATACTCAACCCTCAGTCCTCGTCCTCAATCCACAGCCCTCAATCCTCAATCCTCAATCTTCAATCATCAATATTCAATCTTCAGTCCTCAACCCTCAGTCCTCAATCCTCAATCCTCAATCCTCAATGCTCAATCCGCAATACCCAATCCTCAATCCTCAGTCCTCAAACCTCAATCCTGAATCCTCAATCCTGAATCCTCAATCTTCAGACCTAAATCCTCAACAATCAGTTGTCAATTCTCAATCCTCAATAGAATATCATCAATTCACAGTTTTCAATACTCAATACTCAATCTGCAATCTTTAAATCTCTATCCACAAACATCAATTCTCATCACTCAACCCTCAGCTCTCAGTCCCCAATCCTCAATCTTCAATCCTCAATCCTCAATCCTCAATCCTTAATCCTCAATACTCAATCCTCAATCGCCAATCCTCAATCCCCAATCCGTAATTTTCAATCCTCAATCCTCAATCCTCTATCCACAATCCTCAATATTCAATCCTCAATACTCAATCTTCAATCCACAATCCGCAATCCTCAATCCTCAATCCTCAATCCTCAATCCTCAATCCTCAGACCTCAAACCTCAATTCTGAATCCTCAATCCTGAATCCTCAATCTTCAGCCCTCAGGCCTCAACAATCAGGTGACAATCCTCAATCCTCAATAGAATATCCTCAATTCGCAGCTTTCGATACACAATACTCAATCTGCAATCTTCAAATCTCTATCCACAAACATCAATTCTCATCACTCAACCCTCAACACTCAGTCCTCAATGTTCAATCCTCAATCATCAATCCTCAATCTTCAATCTTCAATACTCAATCTTCAATCCTCAATCCTCAATCCTCAATCCTCAATCCTCATTCTTCAATCCTCAATACCCAATCCTCAATCTTCAATCCTCAATCCTCAATCCCCAATTCTCAATCCTCAATCCTCAATCCTCAGACCTCAAACATCAATCCTCAACCGTCAGTCCTCGTCCTCAATCCTCAACACTCAATCCTAAATCCCCAATCTTCAATCGTCAATATTCAATCTTAAATACTCAATCCTCAATCCTCAATCCTCAATCCTCAATCCTCAATGTTCAATCCTCGATACCCAATCCTCAATCTTCAATCCTCAATCCTCAATCCTCAATCCTCAATCCTCAATCCTCAATCCTCAGTCCTCAAACCACAATCCTGAATCCTCAATCCTGAATCCTCAATCTTCAGCCCTCAGTCCTCAACAATCAGATGTCAATCCTCAATCCTCACTAGAATATCCTCAGTTCAGAGCTTTCCATACGCAATACTCAGTCTGCAATCTTCAAATCTCTATCCACAAACATCAATTCTCATCACTCAACCCTCAACACTCAGTCCCCAATCCTCAATCTTCAATCCTCAATTCCCAACCCTCAATCCTCAATCCTCTATCTTCAATCCTGAATACTCAATCTTCAATCCTCAATCCTCAATCCTCAATCCTCAGTCCTCAATCGTCAATCCTCAATCCTCAATCCTCAATTCTCAATCCTCAATCCTCAATCCTCAATCCTCAGACCTCAAACATCAATACTCAACCATCAGACCTCGTCCTCAATCCACAACCCTGAATCCTCAATCCTCAACCTTCAATCATCAATATTCAATCTTCAATCCGCAATCCTCAATGTTCAATCCTCAATCCTCAATCCTCAATCCTCAATCCTCAATCCTCAACCCTCAATCTTCAATCCTCAATCCTCAATCCTCAATCCTCAATCCTCAAACCTCAACGCTCAGTCCTCAAACCACAATCCTGAATCCTCAATACTGAAACCTCAATCTTCAGCCCTCAGTCCTCAACAATCAGTTGTCAATCCTCAATCCTCAATAGAATATCCTCAGTTCAGAGTTTTCCATACGCAATAATCAATCTGCAATCTTCAAATCTCTATCCACAAACATCAATTCTCATCACTCAACCCTCAACACTCAGTCCCCAATCCTCAATCTTCAATCCTCAATCCTCAATCCACAATCCCCAATCCTCAATCTTCAATCCTCAATACTCAATCTTCAATCCTCAATCTTCAATCCTCAATCCTCAATCTTCAACCCTCAATCCTCAGTCCTCAATCCTCAATCCTCATTCTTCAATCCTCAATACCCAGTCCTCAATCTTCAATCCTAAATCCTCAATCCTCAATTCTCAACCCTCAATCCTCAGTCCTCAGTCCTCAAACAGCAATCCTCAACCCTCAGGCCTCATAGTCAATCCTCAATCCTCAATTCTCAATACACAATCTTCAATCCTCAATACTGAATCTTCAATCCTCAATCCTCATTCCTCAATTCTCAATCCTGAATACTCAGTCCTCAATCGTCAATACTCAATCCTCAATCCTCAATCCTCAATCTTCTATCATCAATATTCAATCTTCAATCCTCAATCCTCAATCCTCAATCGACAATCCTCAATCCTCAATGTTCAGTCCTCAATACCCAATCCTCAATCTTCAATCCTCAATCTTCAATCCTCAAACCTCAATCCTCAATCCCCAATCCTCAGTCCTCAAACCACAATCCTGAATCCTCAATCCTGAATCCTCAATCTTCAGCGACCTGTCCTCAACAATCCGTTATGAATCCTCAATCCTCAATAGAATATCCTAAGTTCGGAGTTTTCCATACGCAATACTCAATCTGCAATCTTCAAATCTCTATCCACAAACATCAATTCTCATCACTCAACCCTCAACACTCAGTCCCCAATCCTCAATCTACAATCCTCAATCCTCAGTCCTCAATCCTCAATCCTCAATCTTCAATCCTCAATACTCAATCTTCAATCCTCCATCCTCAATCCTCAATCCTCAATCTTCAATCCTCAATCCTCAATCCTCAATCCTCAATCCTCATTCTTCAATCCTCAATACCCAATCCTCAATCTTCAGTCCTCAATCCTGAATCCTCAATTCTCAATCCTCAATCGTCAGTCCTCAGTCCTCAAACCTCAATCCTCAACCCTCAGCCCTCATAGTCAATCCTCAATCCTCAATCCTCAATCCTCAATCCTCAATCTTCAATCCTCAATACTGAATCTTCAATCCTCAATCCTCAATCCTCAATTCTTAATCCTCAATACTCAATCCTCAATCGTCAATCCTCAATCCCCAATCCTTAATCTTCAATCCTCAATCCTCAATCCTCAATCCACAATCCCCAATATTCAATCCTCAATACTCAATCTTCAATCCTCAATCCTCAATCCTCAATACTCAATCCTCAATCCTCATTCCTCAATCCTCAACCTTCAACCCTCAATACTCAATCTTCAGTCCTCAATCCTCAATCCTCGATCCTCAATCCTCATTCTTCAATCCTCAATACCCAATCCTCAATCTTGAATCCTCAATCCTCTATCCTCAATTCTCAATCCTCAATCCTCAATCCTCAGACCTCAAACATCAATACTCAACCCTCAGTCCTCGTCCTCAATCCACAGCCCTCAATCCTCAATCCTCAATCTTCAATCATCAATATTCAATCTTCAGTCCTCAACCCTCAGTCCTCAATCCTCAATCCTCAATCCTCAATGCTCAATCCGCAATACCCAATCCTCAATCCTCAGTCCTCAAACCTCAATCCTGAATCCTCAATCCTGAATCCTCAATCGCCAATCCTCAATCCCCAATCCTTAATTTTCAATCCTCAATCCTCAATCCTCAATCCACAAACCTCAATATTCAATCCTCAATACTCAATCTTCAATCCACAATCCGCAATCCTCAATCCTCAATCCTCAATCCTCAATCCTCAATCCTCAATCTTGAATCCTCAATACTCAATCTTCAATCCCCAATCCTCAATCTTCAATCCTCAATCCTCAATCCTCAATCCTCAATAGAATATCCTCAATTCGCAGAATTCGATACACAATACTCAATCTGCAATCTTCAAATCTCTATCCACAAACATCAATTCTCATCACTCAACCCTCAACACTCAGTCCTCAATGTTCAATCCTCAATCATCAATCCTCAATCTTCGATCTTCAATACTCAATCTTCAATCCTCAATCCTCAATCCTCAATCCTCAATCCTCATTCTTCAATCCTCAATACCCAATCCTCAATCTTCAATCCTCAATCCTCAATCCCCAATTCTCAATCCTCAATCCTCAATCCTCAGACCTCAAACATCAATCCTCAACCGTCAGTCCTCGTCCTCAATCCTCAACACTCAATCCTAAATCCCCAATCTTCAATCGTCAATATTCAATCTTAAATACTCAATCCTCAATCCTCAATCCTCAATCCTCAATCCTCAATGTTCAATCCTCGATACCCAATCCTCAATCTTCAATCCTCAATCCTCAATCCTCAATCCTCAATCCTCAATCCTCAATCCTCAGTCCTCAAACCACAATCCTGAATCCTCAATCCTGAATCCTCAATCTTCAGCCCTCAGTCCTCAACAATCAGATGTCAATCCTCAATCCTCACTAGAATATCCTCAGTTCAGAGCTTTCCATACGCAATACTCAGTCTGCAATCTTCAAATCTCTATCCACAAACATCAATTCTCATCACCCAACCCTCAACACTCAGTCCCGAATCCTCAATCTTCAATCCTCAATCCTCAACCCTCAATCCTCAATCCTCTATCTTCAATCCTGAATACTCAATCTTCAATCCTCAATCCTCAATCCTCAATCCTCAGTCCTCAATCGTCAATCCTCAATCCTCAATCCTCAATTCTCAATCCTCAATCCTCAATCCTCAGACCTCAAACATCAATACTCAACCATCAGACCTCGTCCTCAATCCACAACCCTGAATCCTCAATCCTCAACCTTCAATTATCAATATTCAATCTTCAATCCGCAATCCTCAATGTTCAATCCTCAATCCTCAATCCTCAATGTTCAATCCTCAATCCTCAACCCTCAATCTTCAATCCTCAATCCTCAATCCTCAATCCTCAATCCTCAAACCTCAACGCTCAGTCCTCAAACCACAATCCTGAGTCCTCAATCCTGAAACCTCAATCTTCAGCCATCAGTCCTCAACAATCAGTTGTCAATCCTCAATCCTCAATAGAATATCCTCAGTTCAGAGTTTTCCATACGCAATAATCAATCTGCAATCTTCAAATCTCTATCCACAAACATCAATTCTCATCACTCAACCCTCAACACTCAGTCCCCAATCCTCAATCTTCAATCCTCAATCCTCAATCCACAATCCCCAATCCTCAATCTTCAATCCTCAATACTCAATCTTCAATCCTCAATCTTCAATCCTCAATCCTCAATCTTCAACCCTCAATCCTCAGTCCTCAATCCTCAATCCTCATTCTTCAATCCTCAATACCCAGTCCTCAATCTTCAATCCTAAATCCTCAATCCTCAATTCTCAACCCTCAATCCTCAGTCCTCAGTCCTCAAACAGCAATCCTCAACCCTCAGGCCTCATAGTCAATCCTCAATCCTCAATTCTCAATACACAATCTTCAATCCTCAATACTGAATCTTCAATCCTCAATCCTCATTCCTCAATTCTCAATCCTGAATACTCAGTCCTCAATCGTCAATCCTCAGTCCTCAATCCTCAATCCTCAATCTTCTATCATCAATATTCAATCTTCAATCCTCAATCCTCAATTCTCAATCGACAATCCTCAATCCTCAATGTTCAGTCCTCAATACCCAATCCTCAATCTTCAATCCTCAATCTTCAATCCTCAAACCTCAATCCTCAATCCCCAATCCTCAGTCCTCAAACCACAATCCTGAATCCTCAATCCTGAATCCTCAATCTTCAGCGACCTGTCCTCAACAATCCGTTATCAATCCTCAATCCTCAATAGAATATCCTAAGTTCGGAGTTTTCCATACGCAATACTCAATCTGCAATCTTCAAATCTCTATCCACAAACATCAATTCTCATCACTCAACCCTCAACACTCAGTCCCCAATCCTCAATCTACAATCCTCAATCCTCAGTCCTCAATCCTCAATCCTCAATCTTCAATCCTCAATACTCAATCTTCAATCCTCCATCCTCAATCCTCAATCCTCAATCTTCAATCCTCAATCCTCAATCCTCAATCCTCAATCCTCATTCTTCAATCCTCAATACCCAATCCTCAATCTTCAGTCCTCAATCCTGAATCCTCAATTCTCAATCCTCAATCGTCAGTCCTCAGTCCTCAAACCTCAATCCTCAACCCTCAGCCCTCATAGTCAATCCTCAATCCTCAATCCTCAATCCTCAATCCTCAATCTTCAATCCTCAATACTGAATCTTCAATCCTCAATCCTCAATCCTCAATTCTTAATCCTCAATACTCAATCCTCAATCGTCAATCCTCAATCCCCAATCCTTAATCTTCAATCCTCAATCCTCAATCCTCAATCCACAATCCCCGATATTCAATCCTCAATACTCAATCTTCAATCCTCAATCCTCAATCCTCAATACTCAATCCTCAATCCTCATTCCTCAATCCTCAACTTTCAACCCTCAATACTCAATCTTCAGTCCTCAATCCTCAATCCTCGATCCTCAATCCTCATTCTTCAATCCTCAATACCCAATCCTCAATCTTGAATCCTCAATCCTCTATCCTCAATTCTCAATCCTCAATCCTCAATCCTCAGACCTCAAACATCAATACTCAACCCTCAGTCCTCGTCCTCAATCCACAGCCCTCAATCCTCAATCCTCAATCTTCAATCATCAATATTCAATCTTCAGTCCTCAACCCTCAGTCCTCAATCCTCAATCCTCAATCCTCAATGCTCAATCCGCAATACCCAATCCTCAATCCTCAGTCCTCAAACCTCAATCCTGAATCCTCAATCCTGAATCCTCAATCGCCAATCCTCAATCCCCAATCCTTAATTTTCAATCCTCAATCCTCAATCCTCAATCCACAAACCTCAATATTCAATCCTCAATACTCAATCTTCAATCCACAATCCGCAATCCTCAATCCTCAATCCTCAATCCTCAATCCTCAATCCTCAATCTTGAATCCTCAATACTCAATCTTCAATCCCCAATCCTCAATCTTCAATCCTCAATCCTCAATCCTCAATCCTCAATAGAATATCCTCAATTCGCAGCTTTCGATACACAATACTCAATCTGCAATCTTCAAATCTCTATCCACAAACATCAATTCTCATCACTCAACCCTCAACACTCAGTCCTCAATGTTCAATCCTCAATCATCAATCCTCAATCTTCAATCTTCAATACTCAATCTTCAATCCTCAATCCTCAATCCTCAATCCTCAATCCTCATTCTTCAATCCTCAATACCCAATCCTCAATCTTCAATCCTCAATCCTCAATCCCCAATTCTCAATCCTCAATCCTCAATCCTCAGACCTCAAACATCAATCCTCAACCGTCAGTCCTCGTCCTCAATCCTCAACACTCAATCCTAAATCCTCAATCTTCAATCGTCAATATTCAATCTTCAATACTCAATCCTCAATCCTCAATCCTCAATCCTCAATCCTCAATGTTCAATCCTCGATACCCAATCCTCAATCTTCAATCCTCAATCCTCAATCCTCAATCCTGAATCCTCAATCCTCAATCCTCAATCCTCAGTCCTCAAACCACAATCCTGAATCCTCAATCCTGAATCCTCAATCTTCAGCCCTCAGTCCTCAACCATCAGTTGTCAATCCTCAATCCTCACTAGAATATCCTCAGTTCAGAGCATTCCATACGCAATACTCAATCTGCAATCTTCAAATCCCTATCCACAAACATCAATTCTCATCACTCAACACTCAACACTCAGTCCTCAATGTTCAATCCTCAATCCTCAATTCTCAATCTTCAATCCTCAATACTCAATCTTAAATCCTCAATCCTCAACCCTCAATACCCAATCCTCAATCTTCAATCCTCAATCCTCAATCCTCAATTCTCAATCCTCAATCCTCAACCCTCAATCCTCAATCCTCAATCCTCAATTCTCAACCCTCAATCGTCAGTCTTCAAACCTCAATATTCAACCTTCAATCCTCAATCCTCAATCCTCATTCCTCAATCCTCAATCCTCATCCTTCATTCCTCAATACCCAATCCTTAATCTTCAATCCTCAATCCTCAGTCCTCAAATCTCAATCCTCAATCCTCAGTCCTCAATCCTCAATCCTCATTCTTCAATCCTCAATACCCAATCCTCAATCTTCAATCCTCAATCCTGAATCCTCAATTCTCAATCCTCAATTGTCAGTCCTCAGTCCTCAAACCTCAATCCTCAATCGTCAGTCCTCAGTCCTTAAACCTCAATCCTCAGCCCTCAGCCCTCATTCTCAATCCTCAATCCTCAATCCTCAATCCTCAATCTTCAATCCTCAATACTCAATCTTCAATCCTCAATCCTCAATCCTCAGTCCTCAAACCTCAATTCTGAATCCTCAATCCTGAATCCTCAATCTTCAGCCCTCAGTCCTCAACAATCAGGTGACAATCCTCAATCCTCAATAGAATATCCTCAATTCACAGTTTTCAATAGTCAATACTCAATCTGCAGTCTTCAAATCTCTATCCACAAACATCAATTCTCATCACTCAACACTCAACACTCAGTCCTCAATGTTCAATCCTCAATCCTCAATTCTCAATCTTCAATCCTTAATATTCAATATTAAATCCTCAATCCTCAATCCTCAATACCCAATTCTCAATCTTCAATCCTCAATCCTCAATCCTCAATTCTCAATCCTCAATCCTCAACCCTCAATCCTCAATCCTCAATCCTCAATCCTCAATCCTCAACCCTCAATCGTCAGTCTTCATATCTCAATGTTCAATCTTCAATCCTCAATCCTCAATCCTGAATCCTCAATCTTCAGACCTCAGTCCTCAACAATCAGCTGTCAATTCTCAATACTCAATAGAATATCATCAATTCACAGTTTTCAATAATCAATTCTCAATCTGTAATCTTTAAATCTCTATCCACAAACATCAATTCTCATCACTCAAACCTCAACACTCAGTCCCCAATCCTCAGTCATCAATCCTCAATCCTCAATCCTCAATCCTCAATCCTCAATCTTCAATCCTCAATACTCAATCATCAATCCTCAAACCTCAATCCTCAATCCTCATTCCTCAACCCTCAATCCTCAGTCTTCAAACCTCAATACTCAATATCCAATCCTCAATCCTCAATCCTCAATCCTCAATCTTCAATCCTCAATCCTCAACCTTCAACCCTCAACACTCAGTCCTCAATGTTCAAACCTCAATCCTCAATTCTGAACCTTCAATCCACAATACACAATCTTCAATCCTCAATCCTCAATACTCAATCCTCAATCCCCAATCCTCAATCCTCAATCATCAAACCTCAATCTTCAATACTCAATCCTCAATCCTCAATCCTCAATCCTCAATCATCAATCCTCAGTCTTCAAACCTCAATACTCAATCTCCAATCCTCAATCCTCAATCCTCAATCCTCAATCCTCAATCCTCATCCTTCAATCCTCAATACCCAATCCTCAATCTTCAATCCTCAATCCTCAATCCTCAATTCTCAATCCTCAATCCTCAGTCCGCAGTCCTTAAACCTCACTCCTGAACCCTCAGCCCTCATCCTCAATCCTCAATGCTCAATCCTCAATCCTCAATCTTCAACCCTCAACACTCAGTCCTCAATGTTCAACCCTCAATCCTCAATTCTCAACCTTCAATCCTCAATACTCAATCTTCAATCCTCAATCCTCAATACTCAATCTCCAATCCTCAATCCTCAATCCTCAATCCTCAATCCTCAATCTTCAATCGTCAATATTCAATCTTCAATCTTCAATCCTCAATCCTCAATCCTCAATTCTCAATCCTCAATCCTCAACCCTCAATCCTCAATCCTCAATCCTCAATCCTCAATCCACAACACTCAATCGTCAGTCTTCACACCTCAATATTCAATCTTCAATCCTCAATCCTCAATCCTGAATCCTCAATCTTCAGACCTCAGTCCTCAACAATCAGTTGTCAATTCTCAATACTCAATAGAATATCATCAATTCACAGTTTTCAATACTCAATACTGAATCTGTAATCTTTAAATCTCTATCCACAAACATCAATTCTCATAACTCAAACCTCAACACTCAGTCCCCAATCCTCAATCATCAATCCTCAATCCTCAATCCTCAATCTTCAATCCTCAATCTTCAATCCTCAATACTCAATCATCAATCCTCAGACCTCAATCCTCAATCCTCAATCCTCAACCCTCAATCCTCAGTCTTCAAACCTCAATACTCAATATCCAATCCTCAATCCTCAATCCTCAATCCTCAATCCTCAATCCTCAATCCTCACCCTTCAATCCTCAATACCCAATCCTCAATCATCATTCCTCAATCCTCAATCCTCAATTCTCAATCCTCAATCCTCGGTCCTCAGTCCTTAAACCTCAATCCTCAACCCTCAGCCCTCATCCTCAATCCTCAATCCTCAATCCTCAATCCTCAATCCTCAATCTTCAACCCTCAACACTCAGTCCTCAATGTTCAAACCTCAATCCTCAATTCTCAATCTTCAATCCACAATACTCAATCTTCAATCCTCAATCCTCAATACTCAATCCTCAATCCTCAATCCTCAATCCTCAATCATCAATCCTCAATCTTCAATACTCAATCCTCAATCCTCAATCCTCAATCCTTAATACTCAATCCTCAATCCTCAATCATCAATCCTCAATCTTCAATCCTCAATACTCAATCTTTAATCCTCAATCCTCAATCCTCAATCCTCAATCCTCATTCTTCAATCCTCAATACCCAATCCTCAATCTTCAATCCTCAATCCTCAATCCCCAATTCTCAATCCTCAATCCTCAATCCTCAGACCTCAAACATCAATCCTCAACCGTCAGTCCTCGTCCTCAATCCTCAACACTCAATCCTAAATCCTCAATCTTCAATCGTCAATATTCAATCTTCAATACTCAATCCTCAATCCTCAATCCTCAATCCTCAATCCTCAATGTTCAATCCTCGATACCCAATCCTCAATCTTCAATCCTCAATCCTCAATCCTCAATCCTCAATCCTCAATCCTCAATCCTCAGTCCTCAAACCACAATCCTGAATCCTCAATCCTGAATCCTCAATCTTCAGCCCTCAGTCCTCAACAATCAGATGTCAATCCTCAATCCTCACTAGAATATCCTCAGTTCAGAGCTTTCCATACGCAATACTCAGTCTGCAATCTTCAAATCTCTATCCACAAACATCAATTCTCATCACTCAACCCTCAACACTCAGTCCCCAATCCTCAATCTTCAATCCTCAATCCTCAACCCTCAATCCTCAATCCTCAATCTTCAATCCTGAATACTCAATCTTCAATCCTCAATCCTCAATCCTCAATCCTCAGTCCTCAAACCTCAATTCTGAATCCTCGATCCTGAATCCTCAATCTCCAGCCCTCAGTCCTGAACAATCAGGTGACAATCCTCAATCCTCAATAGAATTTCCTCAGTTCACAGTTTTCAATACTCAATACTCAATCTGCTATCTTCAAATCTCTATCCACAAACATCAATTCTCATCACACAACACTCAACACTCAGTCCCCAGTCCTCAATCATCAATCCTCAATCCTCAATCCTCAATCTTCAATCCTCAATCTTCAATCCTCAATACTCAATCATCAATCCTCAAACCTCAATCCTCAATTCTCAATCCTCAATCCTCGGTCTTCAGTCCTTAAACCTCAATCCTCAATCCTCAATCCTCTGTCCTCAAACCTCAATTCTGAATCGTCGATCCTGAATCCTCAATCTCCAGCCCTCAGTCCTGAACAATCAGGTGACAATCCTCAATCCTCAATAGAATTTCCTCAGTTCACAGTTTTCAATACTCAATACTCAATCTGCAATCTTCAAATCTCTATCCACAAACATCAATTCTCATCACACAACACTCAACACTCAGTCCCCAATCCTCAATCATCAATCCTCAATCCTCAATTCTCAATCTTCAATCCTTAATACTCAATATTAAATCCTCAATCCTCAATCCTCAATACCCAATTCTCAATCTTCAATCCTCAATCCTCAATCCTCAATTCTCAATCCTCAATCCTCAACCCTCAATCCTCAATCCTCAATCCTCAATCCTCAATCCTCAACCCTCAATCGTCAGTCTTCACACCTCAATATTCAATCTTCAATCCTCAATCCTCAATCCTGAATCCTCAATCTTCAGACCTCAGTCCTCAACAATCAGTTGTCAATTCCCAATACTCAATAGAATATCATCAATTCACAGTTTTCAATACTCAATACTGAATCTGTAATCTTTAAATCTCTATCCACAAACATCAATTCTCATCACTCAAATCTCAACACTCAGTCCCCAATCCTCAATCATCAATCCTCAATCCTCAATCCTCAATCTTCAATCCTCAATCTTCAGTCCTCAATACTCAATCATCAATCCTCAAACCTCAATCCTCAAACCTCAATACTCAACCCTCAATCCTCAGTCTTCAAACCTCAATACTCAATATCCAATCCTCAATCCTCAATCCTCAATCCTCAATCCTCAATCCTCAATCCTCATCCTTCAATCCTCAATACCCAATCCTCAATCTTCAATCCTCAATCCTCAATCCTCAATTCTCAATCCTCAATCCTCGGTCTTCAGTCCTTAAACCTCAATCCTCAACCCTCAGCCCTCATCCTCAATCCTCAATCCTCAATCCTCAATCCTCAATCCTCAATCTTCAACCCTCAACACTCACTCCTCAATGTTCAAACCTCAATCCTCAATTCTCAATCTTCAATCCACAATACTCAATCTTCAATCCTCAATCCTCAATACTCAATCCTCAATCCTCAATCCTCAATCCTCAATCATCAATCCTCAATCTTCAATACTCAATCCTCAATCCTCAATCCTTAATACTCAATCCTCAATCCTCAATCATCAATTCTCAATCTTCAATCCTCAATACTCAATCTTTAATCCTCAGTCCTCAATCCTCAATCTTCAATCTTCAATCTTTAATCCTCGACCCGCAATCCTCAATCCTCAATCCTCAATCCTCAGTCCTCAATCCGCAATATTCAATCCTCAATACTCAATCTTCAATCCTCAATCCTCAATCCTCAATCCTCAACCCTCAGTCCTCATTCTTCAATCCTCAATAGCCAATCCTCAATCTTCAATCCTCATTCCTCAATCCTCAATTCTCAATCCTCAATCCTCAATCCTCAGACCTCAAACATCAATACTCAATCCGCAATCCTCAATCCTCAACCCTCAATCGTCAGTCTTCAAACCTCAATATTCAATCTTCAATCCTCAATCCTCAATCCTCAATCCTCAATCCTCATCCTTCATTCCTCAATACCCAATCCTCAATCTTCAATCCTCAATCCACAGTCCTCAAATCTCAATCCTCAATCCTCAGTCCTCAGTCCTTAAACCTCAATCCTCAGCCCTCAGCCATCATTCTCAATCCTCAATACTCAATCCTCAATCCTCAATCTTCAATCCTCAATCCGCAATCCTCAATCCTCAACCCTCAATCGTCAGTCTTCAAACCTCAATATTCAATCTTCAATCCTCAATCCTCAATCCTCAATCCTCAATCCTCATCCTTCATTCCTCAATACCCAATCCTCAATCTTCAATCCTCAATCCACAGTCCTCAAATCTCAATCCTCAATCCTCAGTCCTCAGTCCTTAAACCTCAATCCTCAGCCCTCAGCCCTCATTCTCAATCCTCAATACTCAATCCTCAATCCTCAATCTTCAATCCTCAATACTCAATCTTCAATACTCAATCCTCAATCCTCAGTCCTCAAACCTCAATTCTGAATCCTCAATCCCGAATCCTCAATCTTCAGCCCTCAGTCCTCAACAATCAGGTGACAATCTTCAATCCTTAATAGAATATCCTCAATTCACAGTTTTCAATACTCAATACTCAATCTGCAATCTTCAAATCACTATCCACAAACATCAATTCTCATCACTCAACCGTCAACACTCAGTCCTCAATGTTCAATCCTCAATCCTCAATTCTCAATCTTCAATCCTCAATACTCATTCTATAATCCTCAATCCTCAATCCTCAATCTTCAATCCTCAATCCCCAATACTCAATCCTCAATCCTCAATCCTCAATCCTCAATCATCAATCCTCAGTCTTCAAACCTCAATACTCAATCTGCAATCCTCAATCCTCAATCCTCAATCCTCAATCCTCAATCCTCATCCTTCAATCCTCAATACCCAATCCTCAATCTTCAATCCTCAATCCTCAATCCTCAATTCTTAATCCTCAATCCTCAGTCCTCAGTCCTTAAACCTCAATCCTCAACCCTCAGCCCTCATTCTCAATCCTCAATCCTCAATCCTCAATCCTCAATCTTCAACCGTCAACACTCAGTCCTCAATGTTCAAACCTCAATCCTCAATTCTCAATCTTCAATCCTCAATACTCAATCTTCAATCCTCAATCCTCAATACTCAATCCTCAATCCTCAATCCTCAATCCTCAATCATCAATCCTCAATCTTCAATACTCAATCCTCAATCCTCAATCCTCAATCCTCAATACTCAATCTTCAATCCTCAATACTCAATTCTCAATCTTCCATCCTTAATACTCAATATTAAATCCTTAATCCTCAATCATCAATACCCAATTCTCTATCTTCAATCCTCAATCCTCAATCCTCAATCCTCAGTCCTCAAACCTCAATTCTGAATCCTCAATCCTGAATCCTCAATCTTCAGCCCTCAGTCCTCAACAATCAGGTGACAATCCTCAATCCTCAATAGAATATCCTCAATTCACAGTTTTCAATACTCAATTCTCAATCTGTAATCTTTAAATCTCTATCCACAAACATCAATTCTCATCACTCAAACCTCAACACTCAGTCCCCAATCCTCAATCATCAATCCTCAATCCTCAATCCTCAATCCTCAATCCTCAATCTTCAATCCTCATTCCTCAATCCTCAATTCTCAATCCTCAATCCTCAATCCTCAGACCTCAAACATCAATACTCAACCCTCAGTCCTCGTCCTCAATCCGCAACCCTCAATCCTCAATCCTCAATCTTCAATCATTAATATTCAATCTTCAATACTCAATCCTCAATCCTCAATCCTCAATCCTCAATCCTCAATGTTCAATCCTCGATACCCAATCCTCAATCTTCAATCCTCAATCCTCAATCCTCAATCCTCAATCCTCAATCCTCAATCCTCAGTCCTCAAACCACAATCCTGAATCCTCAATCCTGAATCCTCAATCTTCAGCCCTCAGTCCTCAACCATCAGTTGTCAATCCTCAATCCTCACTAGAATATCCTCAGTTCAGAGCATTCCATACGCAATACTCAATCTGCAATCTTCAAATCCCTATCCACAAACATCAATTCTCATCACTCAACACTCAACACTCAGTCCTCAATGTTCAATCCTCAATCCTCAATTCTCAATCTTCAATCCTCAATTCTCAATCTTAAATCCTCAATCCTCAACCCTCAATACCCAATCCTCAATCTTCAATCCTCAATCCTCAATCCTCAATTCTCAATCCTCAATCCTCAACCCTCAATCCTCAATCCTCAATCCTCAATTCTCAACCCTCAATCGTCAGTCTTCAAACCTCAATATTCAACCTTCAATCCTCAATCCTCAATCCTCATTCCTCAATCCTCAATCCTCATCCTTCATTCCTCAATACCCAATCCTTAATCTTCAATCCTCAATCCTCAGTCCTCAAATCTCAATCCTCAATCCTCAGTCCTCAGTCCTTAAACCTCAATCCTCAGCCCTCAGCCCTCATTCTCAATCCTCAATCCTCAACCCTCAATCCTCAATCTTCAATCCTCAATACTCAATCTTCAATCCTCAACCCTCAATCCTCAGTCCTCAAACCTCAATTCTGAATCCTCGATCCTGAATCCTCAATCTCCAGCCCTCAGTCCTGAACAATCAGGTGACAATCCTCAATCCTCAATAGAATATCCTCAATTCACAGTTTTCAATACTCAATACTCAATCTACAATCTTCAAATCTCTATCCACAAACATCAATTCTCATCACTCAACACTCAACACTCAGTGATCAATGTTCAATCCTCAATCCTCAATCCTCAATCTTCAATCCTCAATACTCAATCTTCAATCCTCCATCCTCAATCCTCAATCCTCAATCTTCAATCCTCAATCCTCAATCCTCAATCCTCAATCCTCAATCCTCATTCTTCAATCCTCAATACCCAATCCTCAATCTTCAATCCTCAATCCTGAATCCTCAATTCTCAATCCTCAATTGTCAGTCCTCAGTCCTCAAACCTCAATCCTCAATCGTCAGTCCTCAGTCCTTAAACCTCAATCCTCAGCCCTCAGCCCTCATTCTCAATCCTCAATCCTCAATCCTCAATCCTCAATCTTCAATCCTCAATACTCAATCTTCAATCCTCAATCCTCAATCCTCAGTCCTCAAACCTCAATTCTGAATCCTCAATCCTGAATCCTCAATCTTCAGCCCTCAGTCCTCAACAATCAGGTGACAATCCTCAATCCTCAATAGAATATCCTCAATTCACAGTTTTCAATAGTCAATACTCAATCTGCAGTCTTCAAATCTCTATCCACAAACATCAATTCTCATCACTCAACACCCAACACTCAGTCCTCAATGTTCAATCCTCAATCCTCAATTCTCAATCTTCAATCCTTAATATTCAATATTAAATCCTCAATCCTCAATCCTCAATACCCAATTCTCAATCTTCAATCCTCAATCCTCAATCCTCAATTCTCAATCCTCAATCCTCAACCCTCAATCCTCAATCCTCAATCCTCAATCCTCAATCCTCAACCCTCAATCGTCAGTCTTCACACCTCAATGTTCAATCTTCAATCCTCAATCCTCAATCCTGAATCCTCAATCTTCAGACCTCAGTCCTCAACAATCAGCTGTCAATTCTCAATACTCAATAGAATATCATCAATTCACAGTTTTCAATAATCAATTCTCAATCTGTAATCTTTAAATCTCTATCCACAAACATCAATTCTCATCACTCAAACCTCAACACTCAGTCCCCAATCCTCAGTCATCAATCCTCAATCCTCAATCCTCAATCCTCAATCCTCAATCTTCAATCCTCAATACTCAATCATCAATCCTCAAACCTCAATCCTCAATCCTCATTCCTCAACCCTCAATCCTCAGTCTTCAAACCTCAATACTCAATATCCAATCCTCAATCCTCAATCCTCAATCCTCAATCTTCAATCCTCAATCCTCAACCTTCAACCCTCAACACTCAGTCCTCAATGTTCAAACCTCAATCCTCAATTCTGAACCTTCAATCCACAATACACAATCTTCAATCCTCAATCCTCAATACTCAATCCTCAATCCCCAATCCTCAATCCTCAATCATCAAACCTCAATCTTCAATACTCAATCCTCAATCCTCAATCCTCAATCCTCAATCATCAATCCTCAGTCTTCAAACCTCAATACTCAATCTCCAATCCTCAATCCTCAATCCTCAATCCTCAATCCTCAATCCTCATCCTTCAATCCTCAATACCCAATCCTCAACCTTCAATCCTCAATCCTCAATCCTCAATTCTCAATCCTCAATCCTCAGTCCGCAGTCCTTAAACCTCACTCCTGAACCCTCAGCCCTCATCCTCAATCCTCAATGCTCAATCCTCAATCCTCAATCTTCAACCCTCAACACTCAGTCCTCAATGTTCAACCCTCAATCCTCAATTCTCAACCTTCAATCCTCAATACTCAATCTTCAATCCTCAATCCTCAATACTCAATCTCCAATCCTCAATCCTCAATCCTCAATCCTCAATCCTCAATCTTCAATCGTCAATATTCAATCTTCAATCTTCAATCCTCAATCCTCAATCCTCAATTCTCAATCCTCAATCCTCAACCCTCAATCCTCAATCCTCAATCCTCAATCCTCAATCCTCAACACTCAATCGTCAGTCTTCACACCTCAATATTCAATCTTCAATCCTCAATCCTCAATCCTGAATCCTCAATCTTCAGACCTCAGTCCTCAACAATCAGTTGTCAATTCTCAATACTCAATAGAATATCATCAATTCACAGTTTTCAATACTCAATACTGAATCTGTAATCTTTAAATCTCTATCCACAAACATCAATTCTCATAACTCAAACCTCAACACTCAGTCCCCAATCCTCAATCATCAATCCTCAATCCTCAATCCTCAATCTTCAATCCTCAATCTTCAATCCTCAATACTCAATCATCAATCCTCAGACCTCAATCCTCAATCCTCAACCCTCAATCCTCAGTCTTCAAACCTCAATACTCAATATCCAATCCTCAATCCTCAATCCTCAATCCTCAATCCTCAATCCTCAATCCTCACCCTTCAATCCTCAATACCCAATCCTCAATCATCATTCCTCAATCCTCAATCCTCAATTCTCAATCCTCAATCCTCGGTCCTCAGTCCTTAAACCTCAATCCTCAACCCTCAGCCCTCATCCTCAATCCTCAATCCTCAATCCTCAATCCTCAATCTTCAACCCTCAACACTCAGTCCTCAATGTTCAAACCTCAATCCTCAATTCTCAATCTTCAATCCACAATACTCAATCTTCAATCCTCAATCCTCAATACTCAATCCTCAATCCTCAATCCTCAATCCTCAATCATCAATCCTCAATCTTCAATACTCAATCCTCAATCCTCAATCCTCAATCCTTAATACTCAATCCTCAATCCTCAATCATCAATCCTCAATCTTCAATCCTCAATACTCAATCTTTAATCCTCAGTCCTCAATCCTCAATCTTCAATCTTCAATCTTCAATCCTCGACCCGCAATCCTCAATCCTCAATCCTCAATCCTCAGTCCTCAATCCGCAATATTCAATCCTGAATGCTCAATCTTCAATCCTCAATCCTCAATCCTCAACCCTCAGTCCTCATTCTTCAATCCTCAATAGCCAATCCTCAATCTTCAATCCTCATTCCTCAATCCTCAATTCTCAATCCTCAATCCTCAATCCTCAGACCTCAAACATCAATACTCAATCCGCAATCCTCAATCCTCAACCCTCAATCGTCAGTCTTCAAACCTCAATATTCAATCTTCAATCCTCAATCCTCAATCCTCAATCCTCAATCCTCAATCCTCAATCCTCAATCCTCAATCCTCAATCCTCAATCCTCAATCCTCAATGTTCAATCCTCGATACCCAATCCTCAATCCTCAATCCTCAATCCTCAATCCTCAATCCTCAATCCTCAATCCTCAATCCTCAGTCCTCAAACCACAATCCTGAATCCTCAATCCTGAATCCTCAATCTTCAGCCCTCAGTCCTCAACAATCAGATGTCAATCCTCAATCCTCACTAGAATATCCTCAGTTCAGAGCTTTCCATACGCAATACTCAGACTGCAATCTTCAAATCTCTATCCACAAACATCAATTCTCATCACTCAACCCTCAACACTCAGTCCCCAATCCTCAATCTTCAATCCTCAATCCTCAACCCTCAATCCTCAATCCTCAATCTTCAATCCTCAATCCTGAATCCTCAATTCTCAATCCTCAATTGTCAGTCCTCAGTCCTCAAACCTCAATCCTCAACCCTGAGCCCTCATAGTCAATCCTCAATCCTCAATCCTCAATCCTCAATCCTCAATCCTCAATCCTCAATGTTCAATCCTCAATCCTCAATCCTCAATCTTCAATCCTCAATCCTCAATCCTCAATCCTCAATCCTCAAACCTCAATCCTCAGTCCACAAACATCAATCCTCAACCGTCAGTCCTCGTCCTCAATCCTCAACACTCAATCCTAAATTCTCAATCTTCAATCGTCAATATTCAATCTTCAATACTCAATCCTCAATCCTCAATCCTCAATCCTCAATCCTCAATGTTCAATCCTCGATACCCAATCCTCAATCTTCAATCCTCAATCCTCAATCCTCAATCCGCAATCCTCAATCCTCAATCCTCAGTCCTCAAACCACAATCCTGAATCCTCAATCCTGAATCCTCAATCTTCAGCCCTCAGTCCTCAACAATCAGATGTCAATCCTCAATCCTCACTAGAATATCCTCAGTTCAGAGCTTTCCATACGCAATACTCAGTCTGCAATCTTCAAATCTCTATCCACAAACATCAATTCTCATCACTCAACCCTCAACACTCAGTCCCCAATCCTCAATCTTCAATCCTCAATCCTCAACCCTCAATCCTCAATCCTCAATCTTCAATCCTGAATACTCAATCTTCAATCCTCAATCCTCAACCCTCAATCCTCAGTCCTCAATCGTCAATCCTCAATCCTCAATCCTCAATTCTCAATCCTCAATCCTCAATCCTCAGACCTCAAACATCAATACTTAACCATCAGACCTCGTCCTCAATCCACAACCCTGAGTCCTCAATCCTCAACCTTCAATCATCAATATTCAATCTTCAATCCGCAATCCTCAATGTTCAATCCTCAATCCTCAATCCTCAATGTTCAATCCTCAATCCTCAATCCTCAATCTTCAATCCTCAATCCTCAATCCTCAATCCTCAATCCTCAAACCTCAACGCTCAGTCCTCAAACCACAATCCTGAATCCTCAATCCTGAAACCTCAATCTTCAGCCCTCAGTCCTCAACAATCAGTTGTCAATCCTCAATCCTCATTAGAATATCCTCAGTTCAGAGTTTTCCATACGCAATAATCAATCTGCAATCTTCAAATCTCTATCCACAAACATCAATTCTCATCACTCAACCCTCAACACTCAGTCCCCAATCCTCAATCTTCAATCCTCAATCCTCAATCCTCAATCCCCAATCCTCAATCTTCAATCCTCAATACTCAATCTTCAATCCTCAATCTTCAATCCTCAATCCTCAATCTTCAATCCTCAATCCTCAGTCCTCAATCCTCAATCCTCATTCTTCAATCCTCAATACCCAGTCCTCAATCTTCAATCCTAAATCCTCAATCCTCAATTCTCTATCCTCAATCCTCAGTCCTCAGTCCTCAAACCGCAATCCTCAACCCTCAGCCCTCATAGTCAATCCTCAATCCTCAATTCTCAATACACAATCTTCAATCCTCAATACTGAATCTTCAATCCTCAATCCTCATTCCTCAATTCTCAATCCTCAATACTCAGTCCTCAATCGTCAATCCTCAATCCTCAATCCTCAATCTTCAATCCTCAATACTCAATCTTCAATCCTCCATCCTCAATCCTCAATCCTCAATCTTCAATCTTCAATCTTCAATCCTCGACCCGCAATCCTCAATCCTCAATCCTCAATCCTCAGTCCTCAATCCGCAATATTCAATCCTGAATGCTCAATCTTCAATCCTCAATCCTCAATCCTCAACCCTCAGTCCTCATTCTTCAATCCTCAATAGCCAATCCTCAATCTTCAATCCTCATTCCTCAATCCTCAATTCTCAATCCTCAATCCTCAATCCTCAGACCTCAAACATCAATACTCAATCCGCAATCCTCAATCCTCAACCCTCAATCGTCAGTCTTCAAACCTCAATATTCAATCTTCAATCCTCAATCCTCAATCCTCAATCCTCAATCCTCAATCCTCAATCCTCAATCCTCAATCCTCAATCCTCAGTCCTCAAACCACAATCCTGAATCCTCAATCCTGAATCCTCAATCTTCAGCCCTCAGTCCTCAACAATCAGATGTCAATCCTCAATCCTCACTAGAATATCCTCAGTTCAGAGCTTTCCATACGCAATACTCAGACTGCAATCTTCAAATCTCTATCCACAAACATCAATTCTCATCACTCAACCCTCAACACTCAGTCCCCAATCCTCAATCTTCAATCCTCAATCCTCAACCCTCAATCCTCAATCCTCAATCTTCAATCCTCAATCCTGAATCCTCAATTCTCAATCCTCAATTGTCAGTCCTCAGTCCTCAAACCTCAATCCTCAACCCTGAGCCCTCATAGTCAATCCTCAATCCTCAATCCTCAATCCTCAATCCTCAATCCTCAATCCTCAATCCTCAATGTTCAATCCTCAATCCTCAATCCTCAATCTTCAATCCTCAATCCTCAATCCTCAATCCTCAATCCTCAAACCTCAATCCTCAGTCCACAAACATCAATCCTCAACCGTCAGTCCTCGTCCTCAATCCTCAACACTCAATCCTAAATTCTCAATCTTCAATCGTCAATATTCAATCTTCAATACTCAATCCTCAATCCTCAATCCTCAATCCTCAATCCTCAATGTTCAATCCTCGATACCCAATCCTCAATCTTCAATCCTCAATCCTCAATCCTCAATCCGCAATCCTCAATCCTCAATCCTCAGTCCTCAAACCACAATCCTGAATCCTCAATCCTGAATCCTCAATCTTCAGCCCTCAGTCCTCAACAATCAGATGTCAATCCTCAATCCTCACTAGAATATCCTCAGTTCAGAGCTTTCCATACGCAATACTCAGTCTGCAATCTTCAAATCTCTATCCACAAACATCAATTCTCATCACTCAACCCTCAACACTCAGTCCCCAATCCTCAATCTTCAATCCTCAATCCTCAACCCTCAATCCTCAATCCTCAATCTTCAATCCTGAATACTCAATCTTCAATCCTCAATCCTCAACCCTCAATCCTCAGTCCTCAATCGTCAATCCTCAATCCTCAATCCTCAATTCTCAATCCTCAATCCTCAATCCTCAGACCTCAAACATCAATACTTAACCATCAGACCTCGTCCTCAATCCACAACCCTGAGTCCTCAATCCTCAACCTTCAATCATCAATATTCAATCTTCAATCCGCAATCCTCAATGTTCAATCCTCAATCCTCAATCCTCAATCCTCAATCCTCAATCCTCAATCCTCAATCTTCAATCCTCAATCCTCAATCCTCAATCCTCAATCCTCAAACCTCAACGCTCAGTCCTCAAACCACAATCCTGAATCCTCAATCCTGAAACCTCAATCTTCAGCCCTCAGTCCTCAACAATCAGTTGTCAATCCTCAATCCTCATTAGAATATCCTCAGTTCAGAGTTTTCCATACGCAATAATCAATCTGCAATCTTCAAATCTCTATCCACAAACATCAATTCTCATCACTCAACCCTCAACACTCAGTCCCCAATCCTCAATCTTCAATCCTCAATCCTCAATCCTCAATCCCCAATCCTCAATCTTCAATCCTCAATACTCAATCTTCAATCCTCAATCTTCAATCCTCAATCCTCAATCTTCAATCCTCAATCCTCAGTCCTCAATCCTCAATCCTCATTCTTCAATCCTCAATACCCAGTCCTCAATCTTCAATCCTAAATCCTCAATCCTCAATTCTCAATCCTCAATCCTCAGTCCTCAGTCCTCAAACCGCAATCCTCAACCCTCAGCCCTCATAGTCAATCCTCAATCCTCAATTCTCAATACACAATCTTCAATCCTCAATACTGAATCTTCAATCCTCAATCCTCATTCCTCAATTCTCAATCCTCAATACTCAGTCCTCAATCGTCAATCCTCAATCCTCAATCCTCAATCCTCAATCTTCTATCATCAATATTCAATCTTCAATCGTCAATCCTCAATCCTCAATCGACAATCCTCAATCCTCAATGTTCAGTCCTCAATACCCAATCCTCAATCTTCAATCCTCAATCTTCAATCCTCAATCCTCAATCCTCAATCCCCAATCCTCAGTCCTCAAACCACGATCCTGAATCCTCAATCCTGAATCCTCAATTTTCAGCGACCTGTCCTCAACAATCCGTCATCAATCCTCAATCCTCAATAGAATATCCTAAGTCCGGAGTTTTCCATACGCAATACTCAATCTGCAATCTTCAAATCTCTATCCACAAACATCAATTCTCATCACTCAACCCTCAACACTCAGTCCCCAATCCTCAATCTACAATCCTCAGTCCTCAGTCCTCAATCCTCAATCCTCAATCTTCAATCCTCAATACTCAATCTTCAATCCTCCATCCTCAATCCTCAATCCTCAATCTTCAATCCTCAATCCTCAATCCTCAATCCTCAATCCTCATTCTGCAATCCTCAATACCCAATCCTCAATCTTCAGTCCTCAATCCTGAATCCTCAATTCTCAATCCTCAATCGTCAGTCCTCAGTCCTCAAACCTCAATCCTCAACCCTCAGCCCTCATAGTCAATCCTCAATCGTCAATCCTCAATCCTCAATCTTCAATCCTCAATACTCAATCTTCAATCCTCAATCCTCAATACTCAATCCTCAATCCTCAATCCTCAGTCCTCAATCATCAATCCTCAATCTTCAATACTCAATCCTCAATACTCAATCCTTAATACTCAATCCTCAATCCTCAATCATCAATCCTCAATCTTCAATCCTCAATACTCAATCTTTAATCCTCAGTCCTCAATCCTCAATCTTCAATCTTCAATCTTCAATCCTCGACCCGCAATCCTCAATCCTCAATCCTCAATCCTCAGTCCTCAATCCGCAATATTCAATCCTGAATGCTCAATCTTCAATCCTCAATCCTCAATCCTCAACCCTCAGTCCTCATTCTTCAATCCTCAATAGCCAATCCTCAATCTTCAATCCTCATTCCTCAATCCTCAATTCTCAATCCTCAATCCTCAATCCTCAGACCTCAAACATCAATACTCAATCCGCAATCCTCAATCCTCAACCCTCAATCCTCAATCCTCAATGTTCAATCCTCGATACCCAATCCTCAATCCTCAATCCTCAATCCTCAATCCTCAATCCTCAATCCTCAATCCTCAATCCTCAGTACTAAAACCACAATCCTGAATCCTCAATCCTGAATCCTCAATCTTCAGCCCTCAGTCCTCAACAATCAGATGTCAATCCTCAATCCTCACTAGAATATCCTCAGTTCAGAGCTTTCCATACGCAATACTCAGTCTGCAATCTTCAAATCTCTATCCACAAACATCAATTCTCATCACTCAACCCTCAACACTCAGTCCCCAATCCTCAATCTTCAATCCTCAATCCTCAACCCTCAACCCTCAATCCTCAATCCTCAATCTTCAATCCTCAATCCTGAATCCTCAATTCTCAATCCTCAATTGTCAGTCCTCAGTCCTCAAACCTCAATCCTCAACCCTGAGCCCTCATAGTCAATCCTCAATCCTCAATCCTCAATCCTCAATCCTCAATCCTCAATCCTCAATGTTCAATCCTCAATCCTCAATCCTCAATCTTCAATCCTCAATCCTCAATCCTCAATCCTCAATCCTCAAACCTCAATCCTCTGTCCACAAACATCAATCCTCAACCGTCAGTCCTCGTACTCAATCCTCAACACTCAATCCTAAATTCTCAATCTTCAATAGTCAATATTCAATCTTCAATACTCAATCCTCAATCCTCAATCCTCAATCCTCAATCCTCAATGTTCAATCCTCGATACCCAATCCTCAATTTTCAATCCTCAATCCTCAATCCTCAATCCTCAACTCTCAATCCTCAATACTCACTCTTCAATCCTCAATCCTCAATCCTCAATCCTCAATCCTCAATCCTCAATTCTCAAACCCCAATCTTCAATCCTCAGTCCCAAATCCTCAATCTTCAATACTCACTCCTCAATCCTCAATCTTCAATCCTCAATACTCAGTCTTCAATCCTCATTCCTCATTCCTCAATCCTCAATCCTCATTCTTCAATCCTCTATCCTCAATCCTCAATCCTCAATCCTCGATCCTCAATCTTCAATCCTCAATACTCAATCTTCAATCCTCCATCCTCAATCCTCAATCCTCAATCCTCAATCCTCAATCGTCAGGCTTCAATGCTCAATACTCAATCTTCAATCATCAATCCTCAATCCTCAATTCTCAATCCTCATTCTTCAACCCTCAATACCCAATTCTCAATCTTCAATCCTGAATCCTCAATCCTCAATTCTCAATCCTCAATCCTCAATCGTCAGACCTCAAACAGCAGTACTCAACCCTCAGTCCTCGTCCTCAATCCACAACCATCAATCCTCAATCCTCAATATTCAATCATTAATATTCAATCTTCAGTCCTCAATCCTCAATCCTCAATCCTCAATCCTCAATGTTCAATCCGCAATGCCCAATCCTCAACCTTCTATCCGCAATCCTCAATCCTCAATCCTCAATCCTCAATCCTCAATCCTCAATCCTCAATCTTCAATCCTCAATACTCAATCTTCAACCCTCAATCCTCAATCCTCAATCCTCAATCCTCAAACTTCAATCCTCACTACTCAATCTTCAATCCTCAATCCTCAATCCTCAATCCTCAATCCTCAATCCTCAATCTTAATCTTCAATCCTCAGTACTCAATCTTCAATCCTCAATCCACAATCCTCAATCCTCAATCCTCAATCTTCAATACCCAATACTCAATCTTCAATCCTCAATCCTCAATCCTCAATCCTCAGTCCTCAATCCTCAATCCTCAATCGTCAATCTTCAATCCTCAATACTCAATCTTCAATCCTCTATCCTCAATACTCAATACTCAATCCTCATTCTTCAATCCTCAATACCTATTCCTCAATCTTCCATCCTCAATCCTCGATCCTCAATCCTCAATACTCAATACTCAATCCTCATTCTTCAATCCTCAGTACCCAATCCTCAATCTTCAATCCTCAATCCTCAATTCTCAATCCTCAACCCTCAATCCTAAGACCTCAAACATCAATACTCAAACCTCAGTCCTCGTCCTCAATCCACAACCCCCAATACTCAATCCTCAATCTTCAATTCTCAATCCTCAATCCTCAATCCACAATCCTGAATTCTCAATCCTGAATCCTCAACCTTCAGCCCTCAGTCCTCAACAATCAGTTGTCAATCCTCAATCCTCAAGAAAATATCATCAATTCACAGTTTTCAATACTCAATACTCAATCTGCAGTCTTCAAATCTCTATCCACAAACATCAATTCTCATCACTCAACCCTCAACACTCAGTCTTCAATCCTCAATACTCAATCCTCAATCCTCAATCCTCATTCTTCAATCCTGAATACCCAATTCTCAATCTTCAATCCTCAATCCTCAATCCTCAATTCTCAATCCTCAATCCTCAATCCTCAGACCTCAAACAGCAGTAGTCAACCCTCAGTCCTCGTCCTCAATCCACAACCATCAATCCTCAATCCTCAATATTCAATCATCAATATTCAATCTTCAGTCCTCAATCCTCAATCCTCAATCCTCAATCCTCAATGTTCAATCCGCAATACCCAATCCTCAATCTTCTATCCGCAATCCTCAATCCTCAATGCTCAATCCTCAATCCTCAATCCTCAATATTCAATCCTCAATACTCAATCTTCAATCCTCAATCCTCAATCCTCAATCCTCAATCCTCAATCCTCAATCCTCAATCCTCAATCTTCAATCCTCAATACTCAATCTTCAATCCTCAATCCTCAATCCTCAATCCTCAATCCTCAATCCTCAATCTTAATCTTCAATCCTCAGTACTCAATCTTCAATCCTCAATCCACAATCCTCAATCCTCAATCCTCAATCTTCAATACCCAATACTCTATCTTCAATCCTCAATCCTCAATCCTCAATCCTCAATCCTCAATCCACAATCCTGAATCCTCAATCCTGAATCCTCAACCTTCAGCCCTCAGTCCTCAACAATCAGTTGTCAATCCTCAATCCTCAAGAGAATATCATCAATTCACAGTTTTCAATACTCAATACTCAATCTGCAATCTTCAAATCTCTATCCACAAACATCAATTCTCATCACTCAACCCTCAACACTCAGTCTTCAATCCTCAATGCTCAATCCTCAATCCTCAATCCTCATTCTTCAATCCTGAATACCCAATTCTCAATCTTCAATCCTCAATCCTCAATCCTCAATTCTCAATCCTCAGTCCTCAATCCTCAGACCTCAAACAGCAATACTCAACCCACAGTCCTCGTCCTCAATCCACAACCATCAATCCTCAATCCTCAATATTCAATCATCAATATTCAATCTTCAGTCCTCAATCCTCAATCGTCAATGTTCATTCCGCAATACCCAATCCTCAATCTTCTATCCGCAATCCTCAATCCTCAATGCTCAATCCTCAATCCTCAATCCTCAATATTCAATCCTCAATACTCAATATTCAATCCTCAATCCTCATTCCTCAATCCTCAATCCTCATTCTTCAATCCTCAACACCCAATCCTCAATCTTCAATCCTCAATCCTCAACCCTCAATTCTCAATCCTCAATCTTCAATCCCCCATCCTGAATCCTCAATCCTCAATCCTCAATCCTCAATCGTCAGGCTTCAATGCTCAATACTCAATCTTCAATCCTCAATCCTCAATCCTCAATCCTCAATCCTCATTCTTCAATCCTCAATACCCAATCCTCAATCTTCAATCCTCAATCCACAATCCTCAATTCTCAACTCTCAATCCTCAGTCCTCAGTCCTCAAACCTCAATCGTCAACCCTCAGACCTCATCCTCAATCCTTAATCGACAATCCTCAATCCTCAATCTTCTATCCTCAATACTCAATCTTCAATCCTGAATCCTCAGACGTCAAACATCAATACTCAACCCTCAGTCCTCGTCCTCAATCCACAACCCTCAATCCTCAATCCTCAATATTCAGTCATTAATATTCAACCTTCAATCCTCAATCCTCAATCCTCTATCCTCAACACTCAATCCTCAATGTTCAATCCTCAATACCCAATCCTCAGTCTTCAATCCTCAATCCTCAATCCTCAATCCTCAATCCTCAATCCTCAGTCCTCAAACCTCAATCCTGAATCCTCAACACTGAATCCTCAATCTTCAGCCCTAAGTCCTCAACAATCAGTTGTCAATCCTCAATCCTCAATAGAATATCCTCAATTCACAGTTTTCAATACTCAATACTCAATCTGCAATCTTCAGACCTCTATCCACAAGCATCAATTCTCATCACTCAACCCTCAATACTCAGTCCCCAATCCTCAATCTTCAATCCTCAATCCTCAATCATCAATCCTCAATCTTAATGTTCAATCCTCAGTACTCAATCTTCAATCCTCAATCCTCAAACCTCAATCCTCAATCCTCAATCTTCAGACCTCAAACAGCAATACTCAACCCTCAGTCCTCGTCCTCAATCCACAACCATCAATCCTCAATCCTCAATATTCAATCATCAATATTCAATCTTCAGTCCTCAATCCTCAATCCTCAATCCTCAATCCTCAATATTAAATCATCAATATTCAATCTTCAGTCCTCAATCCTCAATCCTCAATCCTCAATCCTCAATGTTCAATCCGCAATACCCAATCCTCAATCTTCAATCCTCAATCCTCAATTCTCAATCCTCAACCCTCAATCCTCAGACCTCAAACATCAATATTCAACCCTCAGTCCTCGTCCTCAACCCACAACCCCCAATACTCAATCCTCAATCTTCAATTCTCAATCCTCAATCCTCAATCCACAATCCTGAATCCTCAATCCTGAATCCTCAACCTTCAGCCCTCAGTCCTCAACAATCAGTTGTCAATCCTCAATCCTCAAGAGAATATCATCAATTCACAGTTTTCAATACTCAATACTCAATCTGCAATCTTCAAATCTCTATCCACAAACATCAATCCTCATCACTCAACCCTCAGCACTCAGTCTTCAATCCTCAATCCTCAATCCTCAATCCTCAATCCTCATTCTTCAATCCTCAATACCCAATTCCCAATCTTCAATCCTCAATCCTCAATCCTCAATTCTCAATCCTCAATCCTCAATCCTCAGACCTCAAACAGCAGTAGTCAACCCTCAGTCCTCGTCCTCAATCCACAACCATCAATCCTCAATCCTCAATATTAAATCATCAATATTCAATATTCAGTCCTCAATCCTCAATCCTCAATCCTCAATCCTCAATGTTCAATCCGCAATACCCAATCCTCAATCTTCTATCCGCAATCCTCAATCCTCAAACCTCAATCCTCAATCCTCAATCCTCAATCCTCAATCTTCAATCCTCAATACTCAATCTTCAATCCTCAATCCTCAATCCTCAATCCTCAATTCTCAATCTTCAATACCCAATACTCAATCTTCAATCCTCAATCCTCAATCCTCAATCCTCAATTCTCAATCCTCAGTCCTCAATCCTCAGACCTCAAACAGCAATACTCAACCCTCAGTCCTCGTCCTCAATCCACAACCGTCAATCCTCAATCCTCAATATTCAATCATCAATATTCAATCTTCAGTCCTCAATCCTCAATCGTCAATGTTCATTCCGCAATACCCAATCCTCAACCTTCTATCCGCTATCCTCAATCCTCAATGCTCAATCCTCAATCCTCAATCCTCAATATTCAATCCTCAATACTCAATATTCAATCCTCAATCCTCATTCCTCAATCCTCAATCCTCATTCTTCAATCCTCAACACCCAATCCTCAATCTTCAATCCTCAATCCTCAATCCTCAATTCTCAATCCTCAATCCTCAATCCTCAGACCTCAAACATCAATACTCAACCCTCAGTCCTCGTCCTCAATCCACAACACTCAATCCTCGATCCTCAATCTTCAATCATCAATATTCAATTTTCAATCCTCAATCCTCAATCCTCAATACTCAATCTTCAATCCTCAATGTTCTATCCTCAATACGCAATCCTCAATCCTCAATCTTAATCTTCAATCCTCAGTACTCAATCTTCAATCCTCAATCCACAATCCTCAATCCTCAATCCTCAATCTTCAATACCCAATACACAATCTTCAATCCTCAATCCTCAATCCTCAATCCTCAATCCTCAATCCTCAATCTTCAATACCCAATACTCAATCTTCAATCCTCAATCCTCAATCCTCAATCCTCAATCCTCAATCCTCAATCCTCAATCGTCAATCTTCAATCCTCAATACTCAATCTTCAATCCTCAATCCTCAATACTCAATACTGAATCCTCATTCTTCAATCCTCAATAACTAATCCTCAATCTTCAATCCTCAATCCTCAATCCTCAATCCTCAATACTCAATACTCAATCCTCATTCTTCAATCCTCAGTACCCAATCCTCAATCTTCAATCCTCAATCCTCAATTCTCAATCCTCAACCCTCAATCCTCAGACCTCAAACATCAATACTCAACCCTCAGTCCTCGTCCTCAATCCACAACCCCCAATACTCAATCCTCAATCTTCAATTCTCAATCCTCAATCCTCAATCCACAATCCTGAATCCTCAATCCTGAATCCTCAACCTTCAGCCCTCGGTCCTCAACAATCAGTTGTCAATCCTCAATCCTCAAGAGAATATCATCAATTCACAGTCTTCAATACTCAATACTCAATCTGCAATCTTCAAATCTCTATCCACAAACATCAATTCTCATAACTCAACCCTCAACACTCAGTCTTCAATCCTCAATCCTCAATCCTCAATCCTCAACCCTCAATCCTCAGACCTCAAACATCAATACTCAACCGTCAGTCCTCGTCCTCAATCCACAACACTCAATCCTCGATCCTCAATCTTCAATCATCAATATTCAATTTTCAATCCTCAATCCTCAATCCTCAATACTCAATCTTCAATCCTCAATGTTCTATCCTCAATACGCAATCCTCAATCCTCAATCTTAATCTTCAATCCTCAGTACTCAATCTTCAATCTTCAATCCACAATCCTCAATCCTCAATCCTCAATCGTCAACCTTCAATCCTCAATACTCAATCTTCAATCCTCAATCCTCAACCCTCAATCCTCAATCCTCATTCTTCAATCCTCAATACCCAATCCTCGATCTTCAATCCTCAATCCTGAATCCTCAATCATCAATCCTCAATCCTCAATCCTCAATCCTCAGACCTCAACCATCAATACTCAACCCTCAGTCCTCGTACCCAATCCACAACCCTCAATCCTCGATCCTCAATCCTCAATCCTCAATATTCATTCCGCAATACCCAATCCTCAATCTTCTATCCGCAATCCTCAATCCTCAATCCTCAATCCACAATCCTCAAACACCAATCTTCAATCCTCAGTCCCAAATCCTCAATCTTCAATACTCACTCCTCAATCCTCAATCTTCAATCCTCAATACTCAGTCTTCAATCCTCAATCCTCAATCCTTAATCCTCAAACCTCATTCTTCAATCCTCTATCCTCAATCCTCAATCCCGAATCCTCGATCCTCAATCTTCAATCCTCAATACTCAATCTTCAATCCTCCATCCTCAATCCTCAATCCTCAATCCTCAATCCTCAATCGTCAGGCTTCAATGCTCAATACTCAATCTTCAATCCTCAATCCTCAATCCTCAATCCTCAATCCTCATTCTTCAATCCTCAATACCCAATCCTCAATCTTCAATCCTCAATCCTCAATCCTCAATTCTCAATTCTCAATCCACAGTCCTCAGTCCTCAAACCTCAATCCTCAACCCTCAGTCCTCATCCTCAATCCTTAATCGACAATCCTCAATCCTCAATCTTCTATTCTCAATACTCAATCTTCAATCCTGAATCCTCAGACTTCAAACATCAATACTCAACCCTCAGTCCTCGTCCTCAATCCACAACCCTCAATCCTCAATCCTCAATATTCAGTCATTAATACTCAACCTTCAATCTTCAATCCTCAATCCTCAATCCTCTATCCTCAACACTCAATCCTCAATGTTCAATCCTCAATACCCAATCCTCAGTCTTCAATCCTCAATCCTCAATCCTCAATCCTCAATCCTCAATCCTCAGTCCTCATACCTCAATCCTGAATCCTCAACACTGAATCCTCAATCTTCAGCCCTAAGTCCTCAACAATCAGTTGTCAATCCTCAATCCTCAATAGAATATCCTCAATTCACAGTTTTCAATACTCAATACTCAATCTGCAATCTTCAGACCTCTATCCACAAGCATCAATTCTCATCACTCAACCCTCAATACTCAGTCCCCAATCCTCAATCTTCAATCCTCAATCCTCAATCATCAATCCTCAATCTTAATCTTCAATCCTCAGTACTCAATCTTCAATCCTCAATCCTCAAACCTCAATCCTCAATCCTCAATCTTCAGACCTCAAACAGCAATACTCAACCCTCAGTCCTCGTCCTCAATCCACAACCATCAACCCTGAATCCTCAATATTCAATCATCAATATTCAATCTTCAGTCCTCAATCCTCAATCCTCAATCCTCAATCCTCAATGTTCAATCCGCAATACCCAATCCTCAATCTTCTATCCGCAATCCTCAATCCTCAATGCTCAATCCTCAATCCTCAATCCTCAGACCTCAAACAGCAGTAGTCAACCCTCAGTCCTCGTCCTCAATCCACAACCCCCAATACTCAATCCTCAATCTTCAATTCTCAATCCTCAATCCTCAATCCACAATCCTGAATCCTCAATCCTGAATCCTCAACCTTCAGCCCTCAGTCCTCAACAATCACTTGTCAATCCTCAATCCTCAAGAGAATATCATCAATTCACAGTTTTCAATACTCAATACTCAATCTGCAATCTTCAAATCTCTATCCACAAACATCAATTCTCATCACTCAACCCTCAGCACTCAGTCTTCAATCCTCAATCCTCAATCCTCAATCCTCAATCCTCAATCCTCATTCTTCAGTCCTCAATACCCAATTCTCAATCTTCAATCCTCAATCCTCAATCCTCAATTCTCAATCCTCAATCCTCAATCCTCAGACCTCAAACAGCAGTAGTCAACCCTCAGTCCTCGTCCTCAATCCACAACCATCAATCCTCAATCCTCAATATTAAATCATCAATATTCAATCTTCAGTCCTCAATCCTCAATCCTCAATCCTCAATCCTCAATGTTCAATCCGCAATACCCAACCCTCAATCTTCTATCCGCAATCCTCAATCCTCAGTCCTCAATCCTCAATCCTCAATCCTCAATATTCAATCATCAATATTCAATCTTCAGTCCTCAATCCTCAATCGTCAATGTTCATTCCGCAATACCCAATCCTCAATCTTCTATCCGCAATCCTCAATCCTCAATGCTCAATCCTCAATCCTCAATCCTCAATATTCAATCCTCAATACTCAATATTCAATCCTCAATCCTCATTCCTCAATCCTCAATCCTCATTCTTCAATCCTCAACACCCAATCCTCAATCTTCAATCCTCAATCCTCAATCCTCAATTCTCAATCCTCAATCCTCAATCCTCAGACCTCAAACATCAATACTCAACCCTCAGTCCTCGTCCTCAATCCACAACACTCAATCCTCGATCCTCAATCTTCAATCATCAATATTCAATTTTCAATCCTCAATCCTCAATCCTCAATACTCAATCTTCAATCCTCAATGTTCTATCCTCAATACGCAATCCTCAATCCTCAATCTTAATCTTCAATCCTCAGTACTCAATCTTCAATCCTCAATCCACAATCCTCAATCCTCAATCCTCAATCTTCAATACCCAATACTCAATCTTCAATCCTCAATCCTCAATCCTCAATCCTCAATCCTCAATCCTCAATCCTCAATCGTCAATCTTCAATCCTCCATACTCAATCTTCAATCCTCAATCCTCAATACTCAATACTTAATCCTCATTCTTCAATCCTCAATCTTCAATCCTCAATCCTCAATCCTCAATCCTCAATCCTCAATCTTCAATCCTCAATCGTCAATCCTCAATCCACAATCCTCAATCTTCGATCCTCAATACTCAATCTTCAATCCTCAATCCTCAATCCTCAATCCTCAATCCTCAATCCTCAATCCTCAATCCTCAATCGTCAACCTTCAATCCTCAATACTCAATCTTCAATCCTCAACCCTCAACCCTCAATCCTCAATCCTCATTCTTCAATCCTCAATACCCAATCCTCAATCTTCAATCCTCAATCCTGAATACTCAATCATCAATCCTCAATCCTCAATCCTCAATCCTCAGACCTCAACCATCAATACTCAATACTCAATCCTCATTCTTCAATCCTCAATCTTCAATCCTCAATCCTCAATCCTCAATCCTCAATCCTCAATCCTCAATCTTCAATCCTCAATCGTCAATCCTCAATCCACAATCCTCAATCTTCAATCCTCAATACTCAATCTTCAATCCTCAATCCTCAATCCTCAATCCTCAATCCTCAATCCTCAATCCTCAATCGTCAACCTTCAATCCTCATTCCTCAATCCTCAATCCTCATTCTTCAATCCTCAACACCCAATCCTCAATCTTCAATCCTCAATCCTCAATCCTCAATTCTCAATCCTCAATCCTCAATCCTCAGACCTCAAACATCATTACTCAACCCTCAGTCCTCGTCCTCAATCCACAACACTCAATCCTCGATCCTCAATCTTCAATCATCAATATTCAATTTTCAATCCTCAATCCTCAATCCTCAATACTCAATCTTCAATCCTCAATGTTCTATCCTCAATACGCAATCCTCAATCCTCAATCTTAATCTTCAATCCTCAGTACTCAATCTTCAATCCTCAATCCACAATCCTCAATCCTCAATCCTCAATCTTCAATACCCAATACTCAATCTTCAATCCTCAATCCTCAATCCTCAATCCTCAATCCTCAATCCTCAATCCTCAATCGTCAATCTTCAATCCTCAATACTCAATCTTCAATCCTCAATCCTCAATACTCAATACTCAATCCTCATTCTTCAATCCTCAATCTTCAATCCTCAATCCTCAATCCTCAATCCTCAATCCTCAATCTTCAATCCTCAATCGTCAATCCTCAATCCACAATCCTCAATCTTCAATCCTCAATACTCAATCTTCAATCCTCAATCCTCAATCCTCAATCCTCAATCGTCAATCTTCAATCCTCAATACTCAATCTTCAATCCTCAATCCTCAATACTCAATACTCAATCCTCATTCTTCAATCCTCAATCTTCAATCCTCAATCCTCAATCCTCAATCCTCAATCCTCAATCTTCAATCCTCAATCGTCAATCCTCAATCCACAATCCTCAATCTTCAATCCTCAATACTCAATCTTCAATCCTCAATACTCAATCTTCAATCCTCAATCCTCAATCCTCAATCCTCAATCCTCATTCTTAAATCCTCAACACCCAATCCTCAATCTTCAATCCTCAATCCTCAATCCTCAATTCTCAATCCTCAATACTCAATCCTCAGACCTCAAACATCAATACTCAGCCCTCAGTCCTCGTCCTCAATCCACAACACTCAATCCTCGATCCTCAATCATCAATCATCAATATTCAATTTTCAATCCTCAATCCTCAATCCTCAATCCTCAATCCACAATCCTCAATCCTCAATCCTCAATCTTCAATACCCAATACTCAATCTTCAATCCTCAATCCTCAATCCTCAATCCTCAATCCTCATTCTTAAATCCTCAACACCCAATCCTCAATCTTCAATCCTCAATACTCAATCTTCAATCCTCAATCCTCAATACTCAATACTCAATCCTCATTCTTCAATCCTCAATCTTCAATCCTCAATCCTCAATCCTCAATCCTCAATCCTCAATCTTCAATCCTCAATCGTCAATCCTCAATCCACAATCCTCAATCTTCAATCCTCAATACTCAATCTTCAATCCTCAATCCTCAATCCTCAATCCTCAATCGTCAATCTTCAATCCTCAATACTCAATCTTCAATCCTCAATCCTCAATACTCAATACTCAATCCTCATTCTTCAATCCTCAATCTTCAATCCTCAATCCTCAATCCTCAATCCTCAATCCTCAATCTTCAATCCTCAATCGTCAATCCTCAATCCACAATCCTCAATCTTCAATCCTCAATACTCAATCTTCAATCCTCAATACTCAATCTTCAATCCTCAATCCTCAATCCTCAATCCTCAATCCTCATTCTTAAATCCTCAACACCCAATCCTCAATCTTCAATCCTCAATCCTCAATCCTCAATTCTCAATCCTCAATACTCAATCCTCAGACCTCAAACATCAATACTCAGCCCTCAGTCCTCGTCCTCAATCCACAACACTCAATCCTCGATCCTCAATCATCAATCATCAATATTCAATTTTCAATCCTCAATCCTCAATCCTCAATCCTCAATCCACAATCCTCAATCCTCAATCCTCAATCTTCAATACCCAATACTCAATCTTCAATCCTCAATCCTCAATCCTCAATCCTCAATCCTCAATCCTGAATCCTCAATCGTCAATCTTCAATCCTCAATACTCAATCTTCAATCCTCAATCCTCAATACTCAATACTCAATCCTCATTCTTCAATCCTCAATAACTAATCCTCAATCTTCAATCCTCAATCCTCAATCCTCAATCCTCAATACTCAATACTCAATCCTCATTCTTCAATCCTCAGTACCCAATCCTCAATCTTCAATCCTCAATCCTCAATTCTCAATCCTCAACCCTCAATCCTCAGACCTCAAACATCAATACTCAACCCTCAGTCCTCGTCCTCAATCCACAACCCCCAATACTCAATCCTCAATCTTCAATTCTCAATCCTCAATCCTCAATCCACAATCCTGAATCCTCAATCCTGAATCCTCAACCTTCAGCCCTCAGTCCTCAACAATCAGTTGTCAATCCTCAATCCTCAAGAGAGTATCATCAATTCACAGTTTTCAATACTCAATACTCAATCTGCAATCTTCAAATCTCTATCCACAAACATCAATTCTCATAACTCAACCCTCAACACTCAGTCTTCAATCCTCAATACACAATCCTCAATCCTCAATCCTCATTCTTCAATCCTGAATACCCAATTCTCAATCTTCAATCCTCAATCCTCAATCCTCAATTCTGAATCCTCAATCCTCAATCCTCAGACCTCAAACAGCAATACTCAACCCTCAGTCCTCGTCCTCAATCCACAACCATCAATCCTCAATCCTCAATATTCAATCATCAATATTCAATCTTCAGTCCTCAATCCTCAATCCTCAATCCTCAATCCTCAATGTTCAATCCGCAATAAACAATCCTCAATCTTCTATCAGCAATCCTCAATCCTCAATGCTCTATCCTCAATCCTCAATCCTCAATATTCAATCCTCTATACTCAATCTTCAGTCCTCAATCCTCAATCCTCAATCCTCAATCCTCAATCCTCATTCTTCAATCCTCAACACCCAATCCTCAATCTTCAATCCTCAATCCACAATCCTCAATTCTCAATCCTCAACCCTCAATCCTCAGACCTCAAACATCAATACTCAACCCTCAGTCCTCGTCCTCAATCCACAACCCTCAATCCTCGATCCTCAATCTTCAATCATCAATATTCAATCTTCAATCCTCAATCCTCAATCCTCAATACCCAATCCTCAATCCTCAATGTTCTATCCTCAATACGCAATCCTCAATCTTGAATCCTCAATCCTCAATCCTCAATCCTCAATCCTCAATCCTCAATCGTCAATCTTAATCTTCAATCCTCAGTACTCAATCTCCAATCCTCAATCCTCAATCCTCAATCCTCAATCCTCAACCTTCAATCCTCAATACTCAATCTTGAATCCTCAATCCTCAATCCTCAATCCTCAATCGTCAATCTTCAATCCTCAATACTCAATCTTCAATCCTCAATCCTCAATACTCAATACTCAATCCTCATTCTTCAATCCTCAATACCCAATCCTCAATCTTCAATCATCAATATTCAATCTTCAGTCCTCAATCCTCAATCGTCAATGTTCATTCCGCAATACCCAATCCTCAATCTTCTATCCGCAATCCTCAATCCTCAATGCTCAATCCTCAATCCTCAATCCTCAATATTCAATCCTCAATACTCAATATTCAATCCTCAATCCTCATTCCTCAATCCTCAATCCTCATTCTTCAATCCTCAACACCCAATCCTCAATCTTCAATCCTCAATCCTCAATCCTCAATTCTCAATCCTCAATCCTCAATCCTCAGACCACAAACATCAATACTCAACCCTCAGTCCTCGTCCTCAATCCACTACACTCAATCCTCGATCCTCAATCTTCAATCATCAATATTCAATTTTCAATCCTCAATCCTCAATCCTCAATACTCAATCTTCAATCCTCAATGTTCTATCCTCAATACGCAATCCTCAATCCTCAATCTTAATCTTCAATCCTCAGTACTCAATCTTCAATCCTCAATCCACAATCCTCAATCCTCAATCCTCAATCTTCAATACCCAATACTCAATCTTCAATCCTCAATCCTCAATCCTCAATCCTCAATCCTCAATCCTCAATCCTCAATCGTCAATCTTCAATCCTCAATACTCAATCTTCAATCCTCAATCCTCAATACTCAATACTCAATCCTCATTCTTCAATCCTCAATCTTCAATCCTCAATCCTCAATCCTCAATCCTCAATCCTCAATCTTCAATCCTCAATCGTCAATCCTCAATCCACAATCCTCAATCTTCAATCCTCAATACTCAATCTTCAATCCTCAATCCTCAATCCTCAATCCTCAATCCTCAATCCTCAATCGTCAATCTTCAATCCTCAATACTCAATCTTCAATCCTCAATCCTCAATACTCAATACTCAATCCTCATTCTTCAATCCTCAATCTTCAATCCTCAATCCTCAATCCTCAATCCTCAATCCTCAATCTTCAATCCTCAATCGTCAATCCTCAATCCACAATCCTCAATCTTCAATCCTCAATACTCAATCTTCAATCCTCAATCCTCAATCCTCAATCCTCAATCCTCAATCCTCAATCATCAATCCTCAATCGTCAACCTTCAATCCTCAATACTCAATCTTCAATCCTCAATCCTCAACCCTCAATACCCAATCCTCAATCTTCAATCCTCAATCCTGAATACTCAATCATCAATCCTCAATCCTCAATCCTCAATCCTCAGACCTCAACCATCAATACTCAACCCTCAGTCCTCGTACTCAATCCACAACCCTCAATCCTCGATCCGCAACCTTCAATCATCAATATTCAATATTCAACCCTCAATCCTCAATCCTCAATCCTCAATCCTCAATGTTCATTCCGCAATACCCAATCCTCAATCTTCTATCCGCAATCCTCAATCCTCAATGCTCAATCCTCAATCCTCAATCCTCAATATTCAATCCTCAATACTCAATCTTCAATCCTCAATCCTCAATCCTCAATCCTCAATCCTCATTCTTCAATCCTCAACACCCAATCCTCAATCTTCAATCCTCAATCCTCAATCCTCAATTCTCAATCCTCAATACTCAATCCTCAGACCTCAAACATCTATACTCAGCCCTCAGTCCTCGTCCTCAATCCACAACACTCAATCCTCGATCCTCAATCATCAATCATCAATATTCAATTTTCAATCCTCAATCCTCAATCCTCAATCCTCAATCCACAATCCTCAATCCTCAATCCTCAATCTTCAATACCCAATACTCAATCTTCAATCCTCAATCCTCAATCCTCAATCCTCAATCCTCAATCCTCAATCCTCAATCGTCAATCTTCAATCCTCAATACTCAATCTTCAATCCTCAATCCTCAATACTCAATACTCAATCCTCATTCTTCAATCCTCAATAACTAATCCTCAATCTTCAATCCTCAATCCTCAATCCTCAATCCTCAATACTCAATACTCAATCCTCATTCTTCAATCCTCTGTACCCAATCCTCAATCTTCAATCCTCAATCCTCAATTCTCAATCCTCAACCCTCAATCCTCAGACCTCAAACATCAATACTCAACCCTCAGTCCTCGTCCTCAATCCACAACCCCCAATACTCAATCCTCAATCTTCAATTCTCAATCCTCAATCCTCAATCCACAATCCTCAATCCTGAATCCTCAACCTTCAGCCCTCAGTCCTCAACAATCAGTTGTCAATCCTCAATCCTCAAGAGAATATCATCAATTCACAGCTTTCAATACTCAATACTCAATCTGCAATCTTCAAATCTCTATCCACAAACATCAATTCTCATAACTCAACCCTCAACACTCAGTCTTCAATCCTCAATACTCAATCCTCAATCCTCAATCCTCATTCTTCAATCCTGAATACCCAATTCTCAATCTTCAATCCTCAATCCTCAATCCTCAATTCTCAATCCTCAATCCTCAATCCTCAGACCTCAAACAGCAATACTCAACCCTCAGTCCTCGTCCTCAATCCACAACCATCAATCCTCAATCCTCAATATTCAATCATCAATATTCAATCTTCAGTCCTCAATCCTCAATCCTCAATCCTCAATCCTCAATGTTCAATCCGCAATACCCAATCCTCAATTTTCTATCCGCAATCCTCAATCCTCAGTTCTCTATCCTCAATCCTCAATCCTCAATATTCAATCCTCAATACTCAATCTTCAATCCTCAATCCTCAATCCTCAATCCTCAATCCTCATTCTTCAATCCTCAACACCCAATCCTCAATCTTCAATCCTCAATCCTCAATCCTCAATTCTCAATCCTCAACCCTCAGACCTCAACCATCAATACTCAACCCTCAGTCCTCGTACTCAATCCACAACCCTCAATCCTCGATCCTCAATCTTCAATCATCAATATTCAATTTTCAATCCTCAATCCTCAATCCTCAATACTCAATCTTCAATCCTCAATGTTCTATCCTCAATACGCAATCCTCAGTCCTCAATCTTAATCTTCAATCCTCAGTACTCAATCTTCAATCCTCAATCCTCAATCCACAATCCTCAATCCTCAATCCTCAATCGTCAACCTTCAATCCTCAATACTCAATCTTCAATCCTCAATCCTCAACCCTCAATCCTCAATCCTCATTCTTCAATCCTCAATACCCAATCCTCGATCTTCAATCCTCAATCCTGAATCCCCAATCCTCTATCCTCAATGTTCATTCCGCAATACCCAATCCTCAATCCTCAATCCTCAATCCTCAATCCTCAGACCTCAACCATCAATACTCAACCCTCAGTCCTCGTACTCAATCCACAACCCTCAATCCTCGATCCGCAACCTTCAATCATCAATATTCAATATTCAACCCTCAATCCTCAATCCTCAATCCTCAGTCCTCAATCCTCAATGTTCATTCCGCAATACCCAATCCTCAATCTTCTATCCGCAATCCTCAGTCCTCAATCCTCAATATTCAATCCTCAATACTCAATCTTCAATCCTCAATCCTCAATCCTCAATCCTCAATCCTCATTCTTCAATCCTCAACACCCAATCCTCAATCTTCAATCCTCAATCCTCAATCCTCAATTCTCAATCCTCAATCCTCAATCCTCAGACCTCAAACATCAATACTCAACCCTCAGTCCTCGTCCTCAATCCACAACACTCAATCCTCGATCCTCAATCTTCAATCATCAATATTCAATTTTCAATCCTCAGTCCTCAATCCTCAATACTCAGCCTTCAATCCTCAATGTTCTATCCTCAATACGCAATCCTCAATCCTCAATCTTAATCTTCAATCCTCAGTACTCAATCTTCAATCCTCAATCCACAATCCTCAATCCTCAATCCTCAATCTTCAATACAAAATACTCAATCTTCAATCTTCAATCCTCAATCCTCAATCCTCAATCCTCAATCCTCAGTCCTCAGTACTCAAACCTCAATCCTCAACCCTCAATTCTCAATCCTCAATCCTCAGTCCTCAGTCCTCAAACCGCAATCCTCAACCCTCAGACCTTATCCTCAATCCTTAATCGACAATTCTCAATCCTCAATCTTCTATCCTCAATACTGAATCTTCAATCCTGAATCCTCAGTCCTCAATGTTCAATCCTCAATCCTCAATCCTCAATCTTCAATCCCCAATACTCAATCTTCAATCCTCAATCCTCAATCCTCAATCCTCAATCCTCAATCCTCAATCCTCAATCCTCAATCGTCAATCTTCAATCCTCAATACTCAATCTTCAATCCTCAATCCTCAATACTCAATACTCAATACTCATTCTTCAATCCTCAATACCGAATCCTCAATCTTCAATGATCAATCCTCAATCCTCAATCCTCAATCCACAATCTTCAATCCTCAATCGTGAATCCTCAATCCACAATCCTCAATCTTCAATCCTCAATACTCAATCTGCAATCGTCAATCCTCAATCCTCAATCCTCAATCCTCAATCCTCAATCCTCAATGGTCAATCTTCAATCCTCAATCCTCAATCCTCAATCCTCAAACCCCAATCTTCAATCCTCAGTCCCAAATCCTCAATCTTCAATACTCACTCCTCAATCCTCAATCCTCAATCTTCAATCCTCAATACTCAGTCTTCAATCCTCAATCCTCAATCCTCAATCCTCAATCCTCATTCTTCAATCCTCAATCCTCACTCCTCAATCCTCAGTCCTCGATCCTCAATCTTCAATCCTCAATCCTCATTCCTCAATCCTCATTCTTCAATCCTCAAACCACAATCCTCAACCCTCAGCCCTCATCCTCATGCCTTAATCGACAATCCTCAATCCTCAATCTTCTATCCTCAATACTCAATCTTCAATCCTGAATCCTCAATTATCAATCTTCAATCCTCAATTCTCAGTCTTCGATCCTCAATCTTGAATCCTCAGTCCCCAATTCTCAATCTTCTATCCGCAATCCTCAATCCTCCCATCGTCAATCCTCAATACTCAGTCTGCAATCCTCAATCGTCAATACTCAATCCTCAATCCTCAACCCTCAATCTTCAATCCTCAATACTCAATCTTCAGTCCTCAATCCTCAGTCCTCAAACCTTAATCCTCAACCCTCAGTCCTCATCCTCAATCCTTAATCGACAATCCTCAATCCTCAATCTGCTATCCTCAATACTCAATCTTCAATCCTGAATCCTCAGACTTCAAACATCAATACTCAACCCTCAGTCCTCGTCCTCAGTCCACAACCCTCAGTCCTCAATCCTCAATATTCAGTCATTAATATTCAACCTTTAATCCTCAATCCTCAATCCTCTATCCTCAACACTCAATCCTCAATGTTCAATCCTCAATACCCAATCCTCAGTCTTCAATCCTCAATCCTCAATCCTCAATCCTCAATCCTCAATCCTCAGTCCTCATACCTCAATCCTGAATCCTCAACACTGAATCCTCAATCTTCAGCCCTAAGTCCTCAACAATCAGTTGTCAATCCTCAATCCTCAATAGAATATCCTCAATTCACAGTTTTCAATACTCAATACTCAATCTGCAATCTTCAGACCTCTATCCACAAGCATCAATTCTCATCACTCAACCCTCAATACTCAGTCCCCAATCCTCAATCTTCAATCCTCAATCCTCAATCATCAATCCTCAATCTTAATCTTCAATCCTCAGTACTCAATCTTCAATCCTCAATCCTCAAACCTCAATCCTCAATCCTCAATCTTCAGACCTCAAACAGCAATACTCAACCCTCAGTCCTCGTCCTCAATCCACAACCATCAACCCTCAATCCTCAATATTCAATCATCAATATTCAATCTTCAGTCCTCAATACTCAATCCTCAATCCTCAATCCTCAATGTTCAACCCGCAATACCCAATCCTCAATCTTCTATCCGCAATCCTCAATCCTCAATGCTCAATCCTCAATCCTCAATCCTCAGACCTCAAACAGCAGTAGTCAACCCTCAGTCCTCGTCCTCAATCCACAACCATCAATCCTCAATCCTCAATATTAAATCATCAATATTCAATCTTCAGTCCTCAATCCTCAATCCTCAATCCTCAATCCTCAATGTTCAATCCGCAATACCCAATCCTCAATCTTCAATCCTCAATCCTCAATTCTCAATCCTCAACCCTCAATCCTCAGACCTCAAACATCCATACTCAACCCTCAGTCCTCGTCCTCAATCCACAACCCCCAATACTCAATCCTCAATCTTCAATTCTCAATCCTCAATCCTCAATCCACAATCCTGAATCCTCAATCCTGAATCCTCAACCTTCAGCCCTCAGTCCTCAACAATCAGTTGTCAATCCTCAATCCTCAAGAGAATATCATCAATTCACAGTTTTCAATACTCAATACTCAATCTGCAATCTTCAAATCTCTATCCACAAACATCAATTCTCATCACTCAACCCTCAGCACTCAGTCTTCAATCCTCAATCCTCAATCCTCAATCCTCAATCCTCATTCTTCGATCCTCAATACCCAATTCTCAATCTTCAATCCTCAATCCTCAATCCTCAATTCTCAATCCTCAATCCTCAATCCTCAGACCTCAAACAGCAGTAGTCAACCCTCAGTCCTCGTCCTCAATCCACAACCATCAATCCTCAATCCTCAATATTAAATCATCAATATTCAATCTTCAGTCCTCAATCCTCAATCCTCAATCCTCAATCCTCAATGTTCAATCCGCAATACCCAATACTCAATCTTCTATCCGCAATCCTGAATCCTCAATCCTCAATCCTCAATCCTCAATCCTCAATCCTCAATCTTCAATCCTCAATACTCAATCTTCAATCCTCAGACCTCAAACATCAATACTCAACCCTCAGTCCTCGTCCTCATTCCACAACCCTAAATCCTCGATCCTTAATCTTCAATCATCAATATTCAATCTTCAATCCTCAATCCTCAATCCTCAATACTCAATACTCAATTCTCAATGTTCTATCCTCAATACGCAATCCTCAATCTTCAATCCTCAATCCTCAATCCTCAATCCTCAATCCTCGATCCTCAATCCTCAATCCTCAATCTTAATCTTCAATCCTCAACCCTCAATCCTCAATCCTCAATCCTCAATCCTCAAACCCCAATCTTCAATCCTCAGTCCCAAACCCTCAATCTTCAATACTCACTCCTCAATCCTCAATCTTCAATCCTCAATACTCAGTCTTCAATCCTCAATCCTCAATCCTCAATCCTCAATCCTCATTCTTCAATCCTCTATCCTCTATCCTCAATCCTCAATCCTCGATCCTCAATCTTCAATCCTCAATACTCAATCTTCAATCCTCCATCCTCAATCCTCAATCCTCAATCGTCAGGCTTCAATGCTCAATACTCAATCTTCAATCCTCAATCCTCAATTCTCAATCCTCAATCCTCAATCCTCAATCGTCAGGCTTCAATGCTCAATACTCAATCTTCAATCCTCAATCCTCAATCCTCAATTCTCAATTCTCAATTCTCAATCCTCAGTCCTCAGTCCTCAAACCTCAATCCTCAACCCTCAGACCTCATCCTCGATCCTTAATCGACTATCCTCAATCCTCAATCTTCTATCCGCAATACTCAATCTTCAATCCTGAATCCTCAGACTTCAAACATCAATTCTCAACCCTCAGTCCTCGTCCTCAATCCATAACCCTCAATCCTCAATCCTCAATATTCAGTCATTAATATTCAACCTTCAATCCTCAATCCTCAATCCTCTATCCTCAACACTCAATCCTCAATGTTCAATCCTCAATACCCAATCCTCAGTCTTCAATCCTCAATCCTCAATCCTCAATCCTCAATCCTCAATCCTCAGTCCTCAAACCTCAATCCTGAATCCTCAACCCTGAATCCTCAATCTTCAGCCCTAAGTCCTCAACAATCAGTTGTCAATCCTCAATCCTCAATAGAATATCCTCAATTCACAGTTTTCAGTACCTAATACTCAATCTGCAATCTTCAGACCTCTATCCACAAGCATCTATTCTCATCACTCAACCCTCAATACTCAGTCCCCAATCCTCAATCTTCAATCCTCAATCCTCAATCATCAATCCTCAATCTTAATCTTCAATCCTCAGTACTCAATCTTCAATCCTCAGTCCTCAATCTTCAATCCTCAATACTCAATCTTGAATCCTCAATCCTCAATCCTCAATCCTCAATCCTCAATCCTCAATCTTCAATACCCAATACTCAATCTTCAATCCTCAATCCTCAATCCTCAATCCTCAATCCTCAATCCTCAATCCTCAATCGTCAATCTTCAATCCTCAATACTCAATCTTCAATCCTCAATCCTCAATACTCAATACTCAATCCTCATTCTTCAATCCTGAATCTTCAATCCTCAATCCTCAATCCTCAATCCTCAATCCTCAATCTTCAATCCTCAATCGTCAATCCTCAATCCACAATCCTCAATCTTCAATCCTCAATACTCAATCTTCAATCCTCAATCCTCAATCCTCAATCCTCAATCCTCAATCCTCAATCCTCAATCCTCAATCGTCAACCTTCAATCCTCAATACTCAATCTTCAATCCTCAATCCTCAACCCTCAATCCTCAATCCTTATTCTTCAATCCTCAATACCCAATCCTCAATCTTCAATCCTCAATCCTGAATACTCAATCATCAATCCTCAATCCTCAATCCTCAATCCTCAATCCTCAGACCTCAACCAACAATACTCAACCCTCAGTCCTCGTACTCAATCCACAACCCTCAATCCTCGATCCGCAACCTTCAATCATCAATATTCAATATTCAACCCTCAATCCTCAATCCTCAATCCTCAATCCTCAATGTTCATTCCGCAATACCCAATCCTCAATCTTCTATCCGCAATCCTCAATCCTCAATGCTCAATCCTCAATCCTCAATCCTCAATATTCAATCCTCAATACTCAATCTTCAATCCTCAATCCTCAATCCTCAATCCTCAATCCTCATTCTTCAATCCTCAACACCCAATCCTCAATCTTCAATCCTCAATACTCAATCCTCAATTCTCAATCCTCAATCCTCAATCCTCAGACCTCAAACATCAATACTCAGCCCTCAGTCCTCGTCCTCAATCCACAACACTCAATCCTCGATCCTCAATCATCAATCATCAATATTCAATTTTCAATCCTCAATCCTCAATCCTCAATCCTCAATCCACAATCCTCAATCCTCAATCCTCAATCTTCAATACCCAATACTCAATCCTCATTCTTCAATCCTCAATACCTAATCCTCAATCTTCAATCCTCAATCCTCAATCCTCAATCCTTAATACTCAATACTCAATCCTCATTCTTCAATCCTCAGTACCAAATCCTCAATCTTCCATCCTCAATCCTCAATTCTCAATCCTCAACCCTCAATCCTCAGACCTCAAACATCAATACTCAACCCTCAGTCCTCGTCCTCAATCCACGACCCCCAATACTCAATCCTCAATCTTCAATTCTCAATCCTCAATCCTCAATCCACAATCCTGAATCCTCAATCCTGAATCCTCAACCTTCAGCCCTCAGTCCTCAACAATCAGTTGTCAATCCTCAATCCACAAGAGAATATCATCAATTCACAGTTTTCAATACTCAATACTCAATCTGCAATCTTCAAATCTCTATCCACAAACATCAATTCTCATAACTCAACCCTCAACACTCAGTCTTCAATCCTCAATACTCAATCCTCAATCCTCAATCCTCATTCTTCAATCCTGAATACCCAATTCTCAATCTTCAATCCTCAATCCTCAATCCTCAATTCTCAATCCTCAATCCTCAATCCTCAGACCTCAAACAGCAATACTCAACCCTCAGTCCTCGTCCTCAATCCACAACCATCAATCCTCAATCCTCAATATTCAATCATCAATATTCAATCTTCAGTCCTCAATCCTCAATCCTCAATCCTCAATCCACAATGTTCAATCAGCAATACCCAATCCTCAATCTTCTATCCGCAATCCTCAATCCTCAATGCTCTATCCTCAATCCTCAATCCTCAATATTCAATCCTCTATACTCAATCTTCAATCCTCAATCCTCAATCCTCAATCCTCAATCCTCATTCTTCAATCCTCAACACCCAATCCTCAATCTTCAATCCTCAATCCTCAATCCTCAATTCTCAATCCTCAACCCTCAATCCTCAGACCTCAAACATCAATACTCAACCCTGAGTCCTCGTCCTCAATCCACAACCCCCAATCCTCGATCCTCAATCTTCAATCATCAATATTCAATCTTCAATCCTCAATCCTCAATCCTCAATACCCAATCCTCAATCCTCAATGTTCTATCCTCAATACGCAATCCTCAATCTTGAATCCTCAATCCTCAATCCTCAATCCTCAATGCTCAATCCTCAATCGTCAATCTTAATCTTCAATCCTCATTACTCAATCTCCAATCCTCAATCCTCAATCCTCAATCCTCAATCCTCAATCCTCAACCTTCAATCCTCAATACTCAATCTTGAATCCTCAATCCTCAATCCTCAATCCTCAATCCTCAATCCTCAACCTTAACCTTCAATAATCAGTACTCAATCTTCAATCCTCAATCCTCAATCCTCAATCCTCAATCCTCAATCTTCAATCCCCAATACTCAATCTTCAATCCTCAATCCTCAATCCTCAATCCTCAATCCTCAATCCTCAATCCTCAATCGTCAATCTTCAATCCTCAGTACTCAATCTTCAATCCTCAATCCTCAATACTCAATACTCAATCCTCATTCTTCAATCCTCAATACCCAATCCTCAATCTTCAATCCTCAATCCTCAATCCTCAATCCTCAATCCTCAATCTTCAATCCTCAATCGTCAATCCTCAATCCACAATCCTCAATCTTCAATCCTCAATACTCAATCTTCAATCCTCAATCCTCAGTCCTCAATCCTCAATCCTCAATCCTCAATCCTCAATCCTCAGTCGTCAACCTTCAATCCTCAATACTCAATCTTCAATCCTCAATCCTCAACCCTCAATCCACAATCCTCATTCTTCAATCCTCAATACCCAATCCTCGATCTTCAATCCTCAATCCTGAATCCTCAATCATCAATCCTCAATCCTCAATCCTCAATCCTCAGACCTCAACCATCAATACTCAACCCTCAGTCCTCGTACTCAATCCACAACCCTCAATCCTCGATCCGCAACCTTCAATCATCATTATTCAATATTCAACCCTCAATCCTCAATCCTCAATCCTCAATCCTCAATCCTCAATGTTCATTCCGCAATACCCAATCCTCAATCTTCTATCCGCAATCCTCAATCCTCAATCCTCAATATTCAATCCTCAATACTCAATCTTCAATCCTCAATCCTCAATCCTCATTCCTCAATCCTCATTCTTCAATCCTCAACACCCAATCCTCAATCTTCAATCCTCAATCCTCAATCCTCAATTCTCAATCCTCAATCCTCAATCCTCAGACCTCAAACATCAATACTCAACCCTCAGTCCTCGTCCTCAATCCACAACACTCAATCCTCGATCCTCAATCTTCAATCATCAATATTCAATTTTCAATCCTCAATCCTCAATCCTCAATACTCAATCTTCAATCCTCAATGTTCTATCCTCAATACGCAATCCTCAATCCTCAATCTTAATCTTCAATCCTCAGTACTCAATCTTCAATCCTCAATCCACAATCCTCAATCCTCAATCCTCAATCGTCAACCTTCAATCCTCAATACTCAATCTTCAATCCTCAATCCTCAACCCTCAATCCTCAATCCTCATTCTTCAATCCTCAATACCCAATCCTCGATCTTCAATCCTCAATCCTGAATCCTCAATCATCAATCCTCAATCCTCAATCCTCAATCCTCAGACCTCAACCATCAATACTCAACCCTCAGTCCTCGTACTCAATCCACAACCCTCAATCCTCGATCCGCAACCTTCAATCATCAATATTCAATGTTCAACCCTCAATCCTCAATCCTCAATCCTCAATCCTCAATGTTCATTCCGCAATACCCAATCCTCAATCTTCTATCCGCAATCCTCAATCCTCAATCCTCAATATTCAATCCTCAATAGTCAATCTTCAATCCTCAATCCTCAATCCCCAATCTTCAATCCCCAATACTCAATCTTCAATCCTCAATCCTCAATCCTCAATCCTCAATCCTCAATCCTCAATCCTCAATCGTCAATCTTCAATCCTCAATACTCAATCTTCAATCCTCAATCCTCAATACTCAATACTCAATACTCATTCTTCAATCCTCAATACCGAATCCTCAATCTTCAATGATCAATCCTCAATCCTCAATCCTCAATCCTCAATCTTCAATCCTCAATCGTGAATCCTCAATCCACAATCCTCAATCTTCAATCCTCAATACTCAATCTTCAATCCTCAATCCTCAATCCTCAATCCTCAATCCTCAATCCTCAATCCTCAATGGTCAATCTTCAATCCTCAATACTCAATCTTCAATCCTTAATCCTCAATCCTCAATCCTCAATACTCATTCTTCAATCCACAATACCCAATCCTCAATCTTCAATCCTCCATCCTCAATCCTCAATCCTCAATCCTCAAACTCCAATCTTCAATCCTCAGTCCCAAATCCTCAATCTTCAATACTCACTCCTCAATCCTCAATCCTCAATCTTCAATCCTCAATACTCAGTCTTCAATCCTCAATCCTCTGTCCTTAGTCCTCAAACCTCAATCCTCAACCCTCAGCCCTCATCCTCAATCCTCAATCCTCAATCCTCAACACTCAATCTTCAATCCTCAATACTCAATCTTCAATCCTCAATCCTCAGTCCTCAAACCTCAATTCTGAATCCACAATCCTGAATCCTCAATCTTCAGCCCTCAGGCCTCAACATTCAGTTGTCAATCCTCAATCCTCAATAGCATATCCTCAATTCACAGTTTTCAATACCCAATACTCAATCTGCAATCTTCAAATCTCTATCCAGAAACATAAATTCTCATCACTCAACCCTCAACACTCAGTACTCAATGTTCAATCCTCATCCTCAATTTTGAATCTTCAATCTTTAATACTGAATCTTCAATTCGCAATCCTCAATCCCCAATCCTCAATCCTCAATCCTCAATCCTCAATCTTCAATCCTCAATACTCAATCTTCAATCCTCAATCCGCAATCCTCAATCCTCATTCGTCAATACACAATACCCAATCCTCAATCTTCAATCCTCAATCCTCAATTTTCAATTCTCAATCCTCAATCCTCAGACCTCAGACATCAATATTCAACACTCAGTCCTCAATCCTCAATCTTCAATCCTCAATCCTCAATCGTCAGGCTTCAATGCTCAATACTCAATCTTCAATCCTCAATACTCAATCTTCAATCCTTAATCCTCAATCCTCAATCCTCAATACTCATTCTTCAATCCACAATACCCAATCCTCAATCTTCAATCCTCCATCCTCAATCCTCAATCCTCAATCCTCAAACCCCAATCTTCAATCCTCAGTCCCAAATCCTCAATCTTCAATACTCACTCCTCATTCCTCAATCTTCAATCCTCAATACTCAGACTTCAATCCTCAATCCTCAATCCTCAATCCTCAGTCCTCATTCTTCAATCCTCAATCCTCAATCCTCAATCCTCAATCCTCAGTCCTCGATCCTCAATCTTCAATCCTCAATACTCAATCTTCAATCCTCCATCCTCAATCCTCAATCCTCAATCCTCAATCCTCAATCGTCAGGCTTCAATGCTCAATACTCAATCTTCAATCCTCAATCCTCAATCCTCAATCCTCATTCCTCATTCTTCAATCCTCAATACCCAATCCTCAATCTTCAATCCTCAATCCTCAATCCTCAATTCTCAATCCTCAATCCTCAGTCCTCAGTCCTCAAACCTCAATCCTCAACCCTCAGCCCTCATCCTCAATCCTTAATCGACAATCCTCAATCCTCAATCTTCTATCCTCAATACTCAATCTTCAATCCTGAATCCTCAATTATCAATCTTCAATCCTCAATTCTCAATCTTCGATCCTCAATCTTGAATCCTCAGTCCCCAATTCTCAATCTTCTATCCGCAATCCTCAATCCTCCCATCGTCAATCCTCAATGCTCAGTCTGCAATCCTCAATCGTCAATACTCAATCCTCAATCCTCAATCGTCAATCCTCAATCCTCAATCCTCATTCTTCAATCCTCAATCCTCAATCCTCAATCCTCAATCCTCAATCCTCAATCGTCAATCTTCAATCCTCAATCCTCAATCGTCAGGCTTCAATGCTCAATACTCAATCTTCAATGCTCAATCCTCAATCCTCAATCCTCAATCCTCAATCCTCAATCCTCAATCCTCAATCCTCAATCCTTAATCCTCAGACCTCAAACATCAATACTCAACCCTCAGTCCTCGTCCTCATTCCACAACCCTCAATCCTCGATCCTCAATCTTCAATCATCAATATTCAATTTTCAATCCTCAATCCTCAATCCTCAATACTCAATACTCAATCCTCAATGTTCTATCCTCAATACGCAATCCTCAATCTTCAATCCTCAATCCTCATTCTTCAATCCTCTATCCTCAATCCTCAATCCTGAATCCTCGATCCTCAATCTTCAATCCTCAATACTCAGTCTTCAATCCTCCATCCTCAATCCTCAATCCTCAATCCTCAATCCTCAATCGTCAGGCTTCAATGCTCAATACTCAATCTTCAATCCTCAATCCTCAATCCTCAATCCTCAATCCTCATTCTTCAATCCTCAATACCCAATCCTCAATCTTCAATCCTCAATCCTCAATCCTCAATTCTCAATTCTCAATCCACAGTCCTCAGTCCTCAAACCTCAATCCTCAACCCTCAGACCTCATCCTCAATCCTTAATCGACAACCCTCAATCCTCAATCTTCTATCCTCAATACTCAATCTTCAATCCTGATCCTCAGACTTCAAACATCAATACTCAACCCTCAGTCCTCGTCCTCAATCCACAACCCTCAATCCTCAATCCTCAATATTCAGTCATTAATATTCAACCTTCAATCCTCAATCCTCAATCCTCTATCCTCAACACTCAATCCTCAATGTTCAATCCTCAATACCCAATCCTCAGTCTTCAATCCTCAATCCTCAATCCTCAATCCTCAATCCTCAATCCTCAGTCCTCAAACCTCAATCCTGAATCCTCAACACTGAATCCTCAATCTTCAGCCCTAAGTCCTCAACAATCAGTTGTCAATCCTCAATCCTCAATAGAATATCCTCAATTCACAGTTTTCAATACTCAATACTCAATCTGCAATCTTCAGACCTCTATCCACAAGCATCAATTCTCATCACTCAACCCTCAATACTCAGTCGCCAATCCTCAATCTTCAATCCTCAATCCTCAATCATCAATCCTCAATATTAATCTTCAATCCTCAGTACTCAATCTTCAATCCTCAATCCTCAAACCTCAATCCTCAATCCTCAATCTTCAGACCACAAACAGCAATACTCAACCCTCAGTCCTCGTCCTCAATCCACAACCATCAACCCTCAATCCTCAATATTCAATCATCAATATTCAATCTTCAGTCCTCAATCCTCAATCCTCAATCCTCAATCCTCAATGTTCAATCCGCAATACCCAATCCTCAATCTTCTATCCGCAATCCTCAATCCTCAATGCTCAATCCTCAATCCTCAATCCTCAGACCTCAAACAGCAGTAGTCAACCCTCAGTCCTCGTCCTCAATCCACAACCATCAATCCTCAATCCTCAATATTAAATCATCAATATTCAATCTTCAGTCCTCAATCCTCAATCCTCAATCCTCAATCCTCAATCCTCAATCCTCAATCCTCAATCGTCAATCTTCAATCCTCAATACTCAATCTTCAATCCTCAATCCTCAATACTCAATACTCAATCCTCATTCTTCAATCCTCAATACCCAATCCTCAATCTTCAATCCTCAATCCTCAATCCTCAATCCTCAATCCTCAATCCTCAATCTTCAATCCTCAATCGTCAATCCTCAATCCACAATCCTCAATCTTCAATCCTCAATACTCAATCTTCAATCCTCAATCCTCAATCCTCAATCCTCAATCCTCAATCCTCAATCCTCAATCGTCAATCGTCAACCTTCAATCCTCAATACTCAATCTTCAATCCTCAATCCTCAACCCTCAATCCTCAATCCTCATTCTTCAATCCTCAATACCCAATCCTCAATCTTCAATCCTCAATCCTGAATCCTCAATCATCAATCCTCAATCCTCAATCCTCAACCCTCAGACCTCAACCATCAATACTCAACCCTCAGTCCTCGTACTCAATCCACAACCCTCAATCCTCGATCCGCAACCTTCAATCAGCAATATTCAATATTCAACCCTCAATCCTCAATCCTCAATACTCAATACTCAATCCTCAATGTTCTATCCTCAATACGCAATCCTCAATCTTCAATCCTCAATCCTCAATCCTCAATCCTCAACCCTCAATCCTCAATCCTCAATCTTAATCTTCAATCCTCAATACTCAATCTTCAATCCTCAATCCTGAATCCTCAATCCTCAATCCTCAATCTTCAATCCTCAATACTCAATCTTCAATCCTCAATCCTCAATCCTCAATCCTCAAACCTCAATCCTCAATCTTAATCTTCAATCCTCATCACTCAATCTTCAATCCTCAATCCTCAATCCTCAATCCTCAATCCTCAATCCTCAATCTTCAATCCCCAATACTCAATCTTCAATCCTCAATCCTCAATCCTCAATCCTCAATCCTCAATCCTCACTCCTCAATCGTCAATCTCCAATCCTCAATACTCAATCTTCAATTCTCAATCCTCAATACTCAATACTCAATACTCATTCTTCAATCCTCAATACCGAATCCTCAATCTTCAATGATCAATCCTCAATCCTCAATCCTCAATCCTCAATCCTCAATCCTCAATCCTCAATCGTCAATCTTCAATCCTCAATACTCAATCTTCAATCCTTAATCCTCAATCCTCAATCCTCAATACTCATTCTTCAATCCACAATACCCAATCCTCAATCTTCAATCCTCCATCCTCAATCCTCAATCCTCAATCCTCAAACCCCAATCTTCAATCCTCAGTCCCAAATCCTCAATCGTCAATCTTCAATCCTCAATCCTCAATCGTCAGGCTTCAATGCTCAATACTCAATCTTCAATCCTCAATCCTCAATCCTCAATCGTCAATCTTCAATCCTCAATCCTCGATCGTCAGGCTTCAATGCTCAATACTCAATCTTCAATGCTCAATCCTCAATCCTCAATCCTCAATCCTCATTCTTCAATCCTCAATACCCAATCCTCAATCTTCAATCCTCAATACTCAATCTTGAATCCTCAATCCTCAATCCTCAATCCTCAATCCTGAATCCTCAATCTTAATCTTCAATCCTCAGTACTCAATCTTCAATCCTCAATCCTCAATCCTCAATCCTCAATCCTCAATCCTCAATCTTCAATCCCCAATACTCAATCTTCAATCCTCAATCCTCAATCCTCAATCCTCAATCCTCAATCGTCAATCCTCAATCCTCAATCGTCAATCTTCAATCCTCAATCCTCAATCGTCAGGCTTCAATGCTCAATACTCAATCTTCAATCCTCAATCCTCAATCCTCAATCCTCAATCCTCAATCCTCAATCGTCAATCTTCAATCCTCAATCCTCGATCGTCAGGCTTCAATGCTCAATACTCAATCTTCAATGCTCAATCCTCAATCCTCATTCTTCAATCCTCAATACCCAATCCTCAATCTTCAATCCTCAATCCTCAATCCTCAATCCTCAATCCTCAATCCTCAATCCTCAATCCTCAGACCTCAAACATCAATACTCAACCCTCAGTCCTCGTCCTCATTCCACAACCCTCAATCCTCGATCCTCAATCTTCAATCATCAATATCCAATTTTCAATACTCACTCCTCAATCCTCAATCTTCAATCCTCAATACTCAGTCTTCAATCCTCAATCCTCAATCCTCAATCCTCAATCCTCATTCTTCAATCCTCTATCCTCAATCCTCAATCCTGAATCCTCGATCCTCAATCTTCAATCCTCAATACTCAGTCTTCAATCCTCCATCCTCAATCCTCAATCCTCAATCCTCAATCCTCAATCGTCAGGCTTCAATGCTCAATACTCAATCTTCAATCCTCAATCCTCAATCCTCAATCCTCAATCCTCATTCTTCAATCCTCAATACCCAATCCTCAATCTTCAATCCTCAATCCTCAATCCTCAATTCTCAATTCTCAATCCACAGTCCTCAGTCCACAAACCTCAATCCTCAACCCTCAGACCTCATCCTCGATCCTTAATCGACAACCCTCAATCCTCAATCTTCTATCCGCAATACTCAATCTTCAATCCTGAATCCTCAGACTTCAAACATCAATTCTCAACCCTCAGTCCTCGTCCTCAATCCATAACCCTCAATCCTCAATCCTCAATATTCAGTCATTAATATTCAACCTTCAATCCTCAATCCTCAATCCTCTATCCTCAACACTCAATCCTCAATGTTCAATCCTCAATACCCAATCCTCAGTCTTCAATCCTCAATCCTCAATCCTCAATCCTCAATCCTCAATCCTCAGTCCTCAAACCTCAATCCTGAATCCTCAACCCTGAATCCTCAATCTTCAGCCCTAAGTCCTCAACAATCAGTTGTCAATCCTCAATCCTCAATAGAATATCCTCAATTCACAGTTTTCAATTCTCAATACTCAATCTGCAATCTTCAGACCTCTATCCACAAGCCTCAATTCTCATCACTCAACCCTCAATACTCAGTCCCCAATCCTCAATCTTCAATCCTCAATCCTCAATCATCAATCCTCAATCTTAATCTTCAATCCTCAGTACTCAATCTTCAATCCACAATCCTCAATCTTCAATCCTCAATACTCAATCTTGAATCCTCAATCCTCAATCCTCAATCCTCAATCCTCAATCCTCAATCTTCAATCCTCAATCCTCAATCCTCAATCCTCAATCCTCAATCCTCAATCCTCAATCCTCAATCCTCAATCCTCAATCCTCAATCTTAGTCTTCAATCCTCAACCCTCAATCCTCAATCCTCAATCCACAATCCTCAATCCTCAATCGCCAGGCTTCAATGCTCAATACTCAATCTTCAATCCTCAATCCTCAATCCTCAATCCTCAATCCTCATTCTTCAATCCTCAATACCCAATCCTCAATCTTCAATCCTCAATCCTCAATCCTCAATTCTCAATTCTCAATCCTCAGTCCTCAGTCCTCAAACCTCAATCCTCAACCCTCAGACCTCATCCTCAATCCTTAATCGACAATCCTCAATCCTCAACCTTCTATCCTCAATACTCAATCTTCAATCCTGAATCCTCAGACTTCAAACATCAATACTCAACCCTCAGTCCTCGTCCTCAATCCACAACCCTCAATCCTCAATCCTCAATATTCAGTCATTAATATTCAACCTTCAATCCTCAATCCTCAATCCTCTATCCTCAACACTCAATCCTCAATGTTCATTCCTCAATACCCAATCCTCAGTCTTCAATCCTCAATCCTCAATCCTCAATCCTCAATCCTCAATCCTCAGTCCTCAAACCTCAATCCTGAATCCTCAACACTGAATCCTCAATCTTCAGCCCTAAGTCCTCAACAATCAGTTGTCAATCCTCAATCCTCAAGAGAATATCATCAATTCACAGTTTTCAATACTCAATACTCAATCTGCAATCTTCAAATCTCTATCCACAAACATCAATTCTCATCACTCAACCCTCAACACTCAGTCTTCAATCCTCAATACTCAATCCTCAATCCTCAATCATCATTCTTCAATCCTGAATACCCAATTCTCAATCTTCAATCCTCAATCCTCAATCCTCAATTCTCAATCCTCAATCCTCAATCCTCAGACCTCAAACAGCAATACTCAACCCTCAGTCCTCGTCCTCAATCCACAACCATCAATCCTCAATCCTCAATATTCAATCATCAATATTCAATCTTCAGTCCTCAATCCTGAATCCTCAATCCTCAATCCTCAATGTTCAATCCGCAATCTTCTATCCGCAATCCTCAATCCTCAATGCTCAATCCTCAATCCTCAATCCTCAATATTCAATCCTCTATACTCAATCTTCAATCCTCAATCCTCAATCCTCAATCCTCAATCCTCATTCTTCAATCCTCAACACCCAATCCTCAATCTTCAATCCTCAATCCTAGAACCTCAATTCTCAATCCTCAACCCTCAATCCTCAGACCTCAAACATCAATACTCAACCCTCAGACCTCGTCCTCAATCCACAACACTCAATCCTCGATCCTCAATCTTCAATCATCAATATTCAATCTTCAATCCTCAATCCTCAATCCTCAATACCCAATCCTCAATCCTCAATGTTCTATCCTCAATACGCAATCCTCAATCTTGAATCCTCAATCCTCAATCCTCAATCCTCAATCCTCAATCTTCAATCCTCAATACTCAACCTTGAATCCTCAATCCTCAATCCTCAATCCTCAATCCTGAATCCTCAATCTTAATCTTCAATCCTCAGTACTCAATCTTCAATCCTCAATCCTCAATCCTCAATCCTCAATCCTCAATCCTCAATCTTCAATCCGCAATACTCAATCTTCAATCCTCAATCCTCAATCCTCAATCCTCAATCCTCAATCCTCAATCCTCAATCGTCAATCTTCAATCCTCAATACTCAATCTTCAATCCTCAATCCTCAATACTCAATACTCAATCCTCATTCTTCAATCCTCAATACCCAATCCTCAATCTTCAATCCTCAATCCTCAATCCTCAATCCTCAATCCTCAATCCTCAATCTTCAATCCTCAATCGTCAATCCTCAATCCACAATCCTCAATCTTCAATCCTCAATACTCAATCTTCAATCCTCAATCCTCAATCCTCAATCCTCAATCCTCAATCCTCAATCCTCAATCGTCAATCGTCAACCTTCAATCCTCAATACTCAATCTTCAATCCACAATCCTCAACCCTCAATCCTCAATCCTCATTCTTCAATCCTCAATACCCAATCCTCAATCTTCAATCCTCAATCCTGAATCCTCAATCATCAATCCTCAATCCTCAATCCTCAATCCTCAGACCTCAACCATCAATACTCAACCCTCAGTCCTCGTACTCAATCCACAACCCTCAATCCTCGATCCGCAACCTTCAATCAGCAATATTCAATATTCAACCCTCAATCCTCAATCCTCAATACTCAATACTCAATCCTCAATGTTCTATCCTCAATACGCAATCCTCAATCTTCAATCCTCAATCCTCAATCCTCAATCCTCAACCCTCAATCCTCAATCCTCAATCTTAATCTTCAATCCTCAATACTCAATCTTCAATCCTCAATCCTGAATCCTCAATCCTCAATCCTCAATCTTCAATCCTCAATACTCAATCTTCAATCCTCAATCCTCAATCCTCAATCCTCAAACCTCAATCCTCAATCTTAATCTTCAATCCTCATCACTCAATCTTCAATCCTCAATCCTCAATCCTCAATCCTCAATCCTCAATCTTCAATCCCCAATACTCAATCTTCAATCCTCAATCCTCAATCCTCAATCCTCAATCCTCAATCCTCACTCCTCAATCGTCAATCTTCAATCCTCAATACTCAATCTTCAATTCTCAATCCTCAATACTCAATACTCAATACTCATTCTTCAATCCTCAATACCGAATCCTCAATCTTCAATGATCAATCCTCAATCCTCAATACTCAATCCTCAATCTTCAATCCTCAATCGTGAATCCTCAATCCACAATCCTCAATCTTCAATCCTCAATACTCAATCTTCAATCCTCAATCCTCAATCCTCAATCCTCAATCCTCAATCCTCAATCCTCAATCCTCAATCGTCAATCTTCAATCCTCAATACTCAATCTTCAATCCTTAATCCTCAATCCTCAATCCTCAATACTCATTCTTCAATCCACAATACCCAATCCTCAATCTTCAATCCTCCATCCTCAATCCTCAATCCTCAATCCTCAAACCCCAATCTTCAATCCTCAGTCCCAAATCCTCAATCTTCAATACTCACTCCTCAATCCTCAATCTTCAATCCTTAATACTCAGTCTTCAATCCTCAATCCTCAATCCTCAATCCTCAATCCTCATTCTTCAATCCTCAATCCACAATCCTCAATCCTCAGTCCTCGATCCTCAATCTTCAATCCTCAATGCTCAATCTTCAATCCTCCATCCTCAATCCTCAATCCTCAGTCCTCAATCCTCAATCGTCAGGCTTCAATGCTGAATACTCAATCTTCAATCCTCAATCCTCAATCCTCAATCCTCATTCCTCATTCTTCAATCCTCAATACCCAATCCTCAATCTTCAATCCTCAATCCTCAATCCTCAATCCTCAATCCTCAATCTTCAATCCTCAATCGTCAATCCTCAATCCACAATCCTCAATCTTCAATCCTCAATACTCAATCTTCAATCTTCAATCCTCAATTCTCAATCCTCAATCCTCAATCCTCAATCCTCAATCCTCAATCGTCAACCTTCAATCCTCAATACTCAATCTTCAATCCTCAATCCTCAACCCTCAATCCTCAATCCTCATTCTTCAATCCTCAATACCCAATCCTCAATCTTCAATCCTCAATCCTGAATCCTCAGTCATCAATCCTCAATCCTCAATCCTCAATCCTCAATCCTCAGACCTCAACCATCAATACTCAACCCTCAGTCCTCGTACTCAATCCACAACCCTCAATCCTCGATCCGCAACCTTCAATCATCAATATTCAGTATTCAACCCTCAATCCTCAATCCTCAATACTCAATACTCAATCCTCAATGTTCTATCCTCAATACCCAATCCTCAATCTTCAATCCTCAATCCTCAATCCTCAATCCTCAATCCTCAATCCTCAATCCTCAATCCTCAGACCTCAAACATCAATACTCAACCCTCAGTGCTCGTCCTCATTCCACAACCCTCAATCCTCGATCCTCAATCTTCAATCATCAATATTCAATTTTCAATACTCACTCCTGAATCCTCAATCTTCAATCCTCAATACTCAGTCTTCAATCCTCAATCCTCAATCCTCAATCCTCAATCCTCATTCTTCAATCCTCTATCCTCAATCCTCAATCCTGAATCCTCGATCCTCAATCTTCAATCCTCAATACTCAGTCTTCAATCCTCCATCCTCAATCCTCAATCCTCAATCCTCAATCCTCAATCGTCAGGCTTCAATGCTCAATACTCAATCTTCAATCCTCAATCCTCAATCCTCAATCCTCAATCCTCATTCTTCAATCCTCAATACCCAATCCTCAATCTTCAATCCTCAATCCTCAATCCTCAATTCTCAATTCTCAATCCACAGTCCTCAGTCCACAAACCTCAATCCTCAACCCTCAGACCTCATCCTCGATCCTTAATCGACAACCCTCAATCCTCAATCTTCTATCCGCAATACTCAATCTTCAACCCTGAATCCTCAGACTTCAAACATCAATTCTCAACCCTCAGTCCTCGTCCTCAATCCATAACCCTCAATCCTCAATCCTCAATATTCAGTCATTAATATTCAACCTTCAATCCTCAATCCTCAATCCTCTATCCTCAACACTCAATCCTCAATGTTCAATCCTCAATACCCAATCCTCAGTCTTCAATCCTCAATCCTCAATCCTCAATCCTCAATCCTCAATCCTCAGTCCTCAAACCTCAATCCTGAATCCTCAACCCTGAATCCTCAATCTTCAGCCCTAAGTCCTCAACAATCAGTTGTCAATCCTCAATCCTCAATAGAATATCCTCAATTCACAGTTTTCAATACTCAATACTCAATCTGCAATCTTCAGACCTCTATCCACAAGCCTCAATTCTCATCACTCAACCCTCAATACTCAGTCTCCAATCCTCAATCTTCAATCCTCAATCCTCAATCATCAATCCTCAATCTTAATCTTCAATCCTCAGTACTCAATCTTCAATCCACAATCCTCAATCTTCAATCCTCAATACTCAATCTTGAATCCTCAATCCTCAATCCTCAATCCTCAATCCTCAATCCTCAATCCTAATCTTCAATCCTCAGTTCTCAATCTTCAATCCTCAATCGTCAATCCTCAATCCACAATCCTCAATCTTCAATCCTCAATCCTCAATCTTCAATCCTCAACCCTCAATCCTCAATCCTCAATCCTCAATCCTCAATCCTCAATCGTCAACCTTCAATCCTCAATGCTCAATCTTTAATGCTCAATCCTCAATCCTCAATCCTCAATCCTCATTCTTCAATCCTCAATACCCAATCCTCAATCTTCAATCCTCAATCCTCAATCCTCAATCCTCAATCCTCAATCCTCAATCCTCAATCCTCAGACCCCAAACATCAATACTCAACCCTCAGTCCTCGTCCTCGTTCCACAACCCTCAATCCTCGATCCTCAATCTTCAATCATCAATATTCAATTTTCAATACTCAATCATCAATCCTCAATACTCAATACTCAATCCTCAATGTTCTATCCTCAATACGCAATCCTCAATCTTCAATCCTCTATCCTCAATCCTCAACCCTCAGTCCTCGTACTCAATCCACAACCCTCAATCCTCGATCCGCAGCCTTCAATCATCAATATTCAGTATTCAACCCTCAATCCTCAATCCTCAATACTCAATACTCAATCCTCAATGTTCTATCCTCAATACCCAATCCTCAATCTTCAATCCTCAATCCTCAATCCTCAATCCTCAATCCTCAATCCTCAATCCTCAATCCTCAGACCTCAAACATCAATACTCAACCCTCAGTGCTCGTCCTCATTCCACAACCCTCAATCCTCGATCCTCAATCTTCAATCATCAATATTCAATTTTCAATACTCACTCCTCAATCCTCAATCTTCAATCCTCAATACTCAGTCTTCAATCCTCAATCCTCAATCCTCAATCCTCAATCCTCATTCTTCAATCCTCTATCCTCAATCCTCAATCCTGAATCCTCGATCCTCAATCTTCAATCCTCAATACTCAGTCTTCAATCCTCCATCCTCAATCCTCAATCCTCAATCCTCAATCCTCAATCGTCAGGCTTCAATGCTCAATACTCAATCTTCAATCCTCAATCCTCAATCCTCAATCCTCAATCCTCATTCTTCAATCCTCAATACCCAATCCTCAATCTTCAATCCTCAATCCTCAATCCTCAATTCTCAATTCTCAATCCACAGTCCTCAGTCCACAAACCTCAATCCTCAACCCTCAGACCTCATCCTCGATCCTTAATCGACAACCCTCAATCCTCAATCTTCTATCCGCAATACTCAATCTTCAATCCTGAATCCTCAGACTTCAAACATCAATTCTCAACCCTCAGTCCTCGTCCTCAATCCATAACCCTCAATCCTCAATCCTCAATATTCAGTCATTAATATTCAACCTTCAATCCTCAATCCTCAATCCTCTATCCTCAACACTCAATCCTCAATGTTCAATCCTCAATACCCAATCCTCAGTCTTCAATCCTCAATCCTCAATCCTCAATCCTCAATCCTCAATCCTCAGTCCTCAAACCTCAATCCTGAATCCTCAACCCTGAATCCTCAATCTTCAGCCCTAAGTCCTCAACAATCAGTTGTCAATCCTCAATCCTCAATAGAATATCCTCAATTCACAGTTTTCAATACTCAATACTCAATCTGCAATCTTCAGACCTCTATCCACAAGCCTCAATTCTCATCACTCAACCCTCAATACTCAGTCTCCAATCCTCAATCTTCAATCCTCAATCCTCAATCATCAATCCTCAATCTTAATCTTCAATCCTCAGTACTCAATCTTCAATCCACAATCCTCAATCTTCAATCCTCAATACTCAATCTTGAATCCTCAATCCTCAATCCTCAATCCTCAATCCTCAATCCTCAATCCTAATCTTCAATCCTCAGTTCTCAATCTTCAATCCTCAATCGTCAATCCTCAATCCACAATCCTCAATCTTCAATCCTCAATCCTCAATCTTCAATCCTCAACCCTCAATCCTCAATCCTCAATCCTCAATCCTCAATCCTCAATCGTCAACCTTCAATCCTCAATGCTCAATCTTTAATGCTCAATCCTCAATCCTCAATCCTCAATCCTCATTCTTCAATCCTCAATACCCAATCCTCAATCTTCAATCCTCAATCCTCAATCCTCAATCCTCAATCCTCAATCCTCAATCCTCAATCCTCAGACCCCAAACATCAATACTCAACCCTCAGTCCTCGTCCTCGTTCCACAACCCTCAATCCTCGATCCTCAATCTTCAATCATCAATATTCAATTTTCAATACTCAATCATCAATCCTCAATACTCAATACTCAATCCTCAATGTTCTATCCTCAATACGCAATCCTCAATCTTCAATCCTCAATCCTCAATCCTCAATCCTCAATCCTCAATCCTCAATCCTCAATCCTCAATCTTAGTCTTCAATCCTCAACCCTCAATCCTCAATCCTCAATCCACAATCCTCAAACACCAATCTTCAATCCTCAGTCCCAAATCCTCAATCTTCAATACTCACTCCTCAATCCTCAATCTTCAATCCTCAATACTCAGTCTTCAATCCTCAATCCTCAATCCTCAATCCTCAATCCTCATTCTTCAATCCTCTATCCTCAATCCTCAATCCTCAATCCTCGATCCTCAATCTTCAATCCTCAATACTCAATCCACAATCCTCAATCTTCAATCCTCAATACTCAATCTTCAATCCTCAATCCTCAATCCTCAATCCTCAATCCTCAATCCTCAATCCTCAATCGTCAATCGTCAACCTTCAATCCTCAATACTCAATCTTCAATCCACAATCCTCAACCCTCAATCCTCAATCCTCATTCTTCAATCCTCAATACCCAATCCTCAATCTTCAATCCTCAATCCTGAATCCTCAATCATCAATCCTCAATCCTCAATCCTCAATCCTCAGACCTCAACCATCAATACTCAACCCTCAGTCCTCGTACTCAATCCACAACCCTCAATCCTCGATCCGCAACCTTCAATCAGCAATATTCAATATTCAACCCTCAATCCTCAATCCTCAATACTCAATACTCAATCCTCAATGTTCTATCCTCAATACGCAATCCTCAATCTTCAATCCTCAATCCTCAATCCTCAATCCTCAACCCTCAATCCTCAATCCTCAATCTTAATCTTCAATCCTCAATACTCAATCTTCAATCCTCAATCCTGAATCCTCAATCCTCAATCCTCAATCTTCAATCCTCAATACTCAATCTTCAATCCTCAATCCTCAATCCTCAATCCTCAAACCTCAATCCTCAATCTTAATCTTCAATCCTCATCACTCAATCTTCAATCCTCAATCCTCAATCCTCAATCCTCAATCCTCAATCTTCAATCCCCAATACTCAATCTTCAATCCTCAATCCTCAATCCTCAATCCTCAATCCTCAATCCTCACTCCTCAATCGTCAATCTTCAATCCTCAATACTCAATCTTCAATTCTCAATCCTCAATACTCAATACTCAATACTCATTCTTCAATCCTCAATACCGAATCCTCAATCTTCAATGATCAATCCTCAATCCTCAATACTCAATCCTCAATCTTCAATCCTCAATCGTGAATCCTCAATCCACAATCCTCAATCTTCAATCCTCAATACTCAATCTTCAATCCTCAATCCTCAATCCTCAATCCTCAATCCTCAATCCTCAATCCTCAATCCTCAATCGTCAATCTTCAATCCTCAATACTCAATCTTCAATCCTTAATCCTCAATCCTCAATCCTCAATACTCATTCTTCAATCCACAATACCCAATCCTCAATCTTCAATCCTCCATCCTCAATCCTCAATCCTCAATCCTCAAACCCCAATCTTCAATCCTCAGTCCCAAATCCTCAATCTTCAATACTCACTCCTCAATCCTCAATCTTCAATCCTTAATACTCAGTCTTCAATCCTCAATCCTCAATCCTCAATCCTCAATCCTCATTCTTCAATCCTCAATCCACAATCCTCAATCCTCAGTCCTCGATCCTCAATCTTCAATCCTCAATGCTCAATCTTCAATCCTCCATCCTCAATCCTCAATCCTCAGTCCTCAATCCTCAATCGTCAGGCTTCAATGCTGAATACTCAATCTTCAATCCTCAATCCTCAATCCTCAATCCTCATTCCTCATTCTTCAATCCTCAATACCCAATCCTCAATCTTCAATCCTCAATCCTCAATCCTCAATCCTCAATCCTCAATCTTCAATCCTCAATCGTCAATCCTCAATCCACAATCCTCAATCTTCAATCCTCAATACTCAATCTTCAATCCTCAATCCTCAATTCTCAATCCTCAATCCTCAATCCTCAATCCTCAATCCTCAATCGTCAACCTTCAATCCTCAATATTCAATCTTCAATCCTCAATCCTCAACCCTCAATCCTCAATCCTCATTCTTCAATCCTCAATACCCAATCCTCAATCTTCAATCCTCAATCCTGAATCCTCAGTCATCAATCCTCAATCCTCAATCCTCAATCCTCAATCCTCAGACCTCAACCATCAATACTCAACCCTCAGTCCTCGTACTCAATCCACAACCCTCAATCCTCGATCCGCAACCTTCAATCATCAATATTCAGTATTCAACCCTCAATCCTCAATCCTCAATACTCAATACTCAATCCTCAATGTTCTATCCTCAATACCCAATCCTCAATCTTCAATCCTCAATCCTCAATCCTCAATCCTCAATCCTCAATCCTCAATCCTCAATCCTCAGACCTCAAACATCAATACTCAACCCTCAGTGCTCGTCCTCATTCCACAACCCTCAATCCTCGATCCTCAATCTTCAATCATCAATATTCAATTTTCAATACTCACTCCTCAATCCTCAATCTTCAATCCTCAATACTCAGTCTTCAATCCTCAATCCTCAATCCTCAATCCTCAATCCTCATTCTTCAATCCTCTATCCTCAATCCTCAATCCTGAATCCTCGATCCTCAATCTTCAATCCTCAATACTCAGTCTTCAATCCTCCATCCTCAATCCTCAATCCTCAATCCTCAATCCTCAATCGTCAGGCTTCAATGCTCAATACTCAATCTTCAATCCTCAATCCTCAATCCTCAATCCTCAATCCTCATTCTTCAATCCTCAATACCCAATCCTCAATCTTCAATCCTCAATCCTCAATCCTCAATTCTCAATTCTCAATCCACAGTCCTCAGTCCACAAACCTCAATCCTCAACCCTCAGACCTCATCCTCGATCCTTAATCGACAACCCTCAATCCTCAATCTTCTATCCGCAATACTCAATCTTCAATCCTGAATCCTCAGACTTCAAACATCAATTCTCAACCCTCAGTCCTCGTCCTCAATCCATAACCCTCAATCCTCAATCCTCAATATTCAGTCATTAATATTCAACCTTCAATCCTCAATCCTCAATCCTCTATCCTCAACACTCAATCCTCAATGTTCAATCCTCAATACCCAATCCTCAGTCTTCAATCCTCAATCCTCAATCCTCAATCCTCAATCCTCAATCCTCAGTCCTCAAACCTCAATCCTGAATCCTCAACCCTGAATCCTCAATCTTCAGCCCTAAGTCCTCAACAATCAGTTGTCAATCCTCAATCCTCAATAGAATATCCTCAATTCACAGTTTTCAATACTCAATACTCAATCTGCAATCTTCAGACCTCTATCCACAAGCCTCAATTCTCATCACTCAACCCTCAATACTCAGTCTCCAATCCTCAATCTTCAATCCTCAATCCTCAATCATCAATCCTCAATCTTAATCTTCAATCCTCAGTACTCAATCTTCAATCCACAATCCTCAATCTTCAATCCTCAATACTCAATCTTGAATCCTCAATCCTCAATCCTCAATCCTCAATCCTCAATCCTCAATCCTAATCTTCAATCCTCAGTTCTCAATCTTCAATCCTCAATCGTCAATCCTCAATCCACAATCCTCAATCTTCAATCCTCAATCCTCAATCTTCAATCCTCAACCCTCAATCCTCAATCCTCAATCCTCAATCCTCAATCCTCAATCGTCAACCTTCAATCCTCAATGCTCAATCTTTAATGCTCAATCCTCAATCCTCAATCCTCAATCCTCATTCTTCAATCCTCAATACCCAATCCTCAATCTTCAATCCTCAATCCTCAATCCTCAATCCTCAATCCTCAATCCTCAATCCTCAATCCTCAGACCCCAAACATCAATACTCAACCCTCAGTCCTCGTCCTCGTTCCACAACCCTCAATCCTCGATCCTCAATCTTCAATCATCAATATTCAATTTTCAATACTCAATCATCAATCCTCAATACTCAATACTCAATCCTCAATGTTCTATCCTCAATACGCAATCCTCAATCTTCAATCCTCTATCCTCAATCCTCAACCCTCAGTCCTCGTACTCAATCCACAACCCTCAATCCTCGATCCGCAACCTTCAATCATCAATATTCAGTATTCAACCCTCAATCCTCAATCCTCAATACTCAATACTCAATCCTCAATGTTCTATCCTCAATACCCAATCCTCAATCTTCAATCCTCAATCCTCAATCCTCAATCCTCAATCCTCAATCCTCAATCCTCAATCCTCAGACCTCAAACATCAATACTCAACCCTCAGTGCTCGTCCTCATTCCACAACCCTCAATCCTCGATCCTCAATCTTCAATCATCAATATTCAATTTTCAATACTCACTCCTCAATCCTCAATCTTCAATCCTCAATACTCAGTCTTCAATCCTCAATCCTCAATCCTCAATCCTCAATCCTCATTCTTCAATCCTCTATCCTCAATCCTCAATCCTGAATCCTCGATCCTCAATCTTCAATCCTCAATACTCAGTCTTCAATCCTCCATCCTCAATCCTCAATCCTCAATCCTCAATCCTCAATCGTCAGGCTTCAATGCTCAATACTCAATCTTCAATCCTCAATCCTCAATCCTCAATCCTCAATCCTCATTCTTCAATCCTCAATACCCAATCCTCAATCTTCAATCCTCAATCCTCAATCCTCAATCCTCAATCCTCAATCCTCAATCTTAGTCTTCAATCCTCAACCCTCAATCCTCAATCCTCAATCCACAATCCTCAAACACCAATCTTCAATCCTCAGTCCCAAATCCTCAATCTTCAATACTCACTCCTCAATCCTCAATCTTCAATCCTCAATACTCAGTCTTCAATCCTCAATCCTCAATCCTCAATCCTCAATCCTCATTCTTCAATCCTCTATCCTCAATCCTCAATCCTCAATCCTCGATCCTCAATCTTCAATCCTCAATACTCAATCTTCAATCCTCCATCCTCAATCCTCAATCCTCAATCCTCAATCGTCAGGCTTCACTGCTCAATACTCAATCTTCAATCCTCAATCCTCAATCCTCAATCCTCAATCCTCATTCTTCAATCCTCAATACCCAATCCTCAATCTTCAATCCTCAATCCTCAATCCTCAATTCTCAATTCTCAATCCTCAGTCCTCAGTCCTCAAACCTCAATCCTCAACCCTCAGACCTCATCCTCAATCCTTAATCGACAATCCTCAATCCTCAACCTTCTATCCTCAATACTCAATCTTCAATCCTGAATCCTCAGACTTCAAACATCAATACTCAACCCTCAGTCCTCGTCCTCAATCCACAACCCTCAATCCTCAATCCTCAATATTCAGTCATTAATATTCAACCTTCAATCCTCAATCCTCAATCCTCTATCCTCAACACTCAATCCTCAATGTTCATTCCTCAATACCCAATCCTCAGTCTTCAATCCTCAATCCTCAATCCTCAATCCTCAATCCTCAATCCTCAGTCCTCAAACCTCAATCCTGAATCCTCAACACTGAATCCTCAATCTTCAGCCCTAAGTCCTCAACAATCAGTTGTCAATCCTCAATCCTCAAGAGAATATCATCAATTCACAGTTTTCAATACTCAATACTCAATCTGCAATCTTCAAATCTCTATCCACAAACATCAATTCTCATCACTCAACCCTCAACACTCAGTCTTCAATCCTCAATACTCAATCCTCAATCCTCAATCATCATTCTTCAATCCTGAATACCCAATTCTCAATCTTCAATCCTCAATCCTCAATCCTCAATTCTCAATCCTCAATCCTCAATCCTCAGACCTCAAACAGCAATACTCAACCCTCAGTCCTCGTCCTCAATCCACAACCATCAATCCTCAATCCTCAATATTCAATCATCAATATTCAATCTTCAGTCCTCAATCCTGAATCCTCAATCCTCAATCCTCAATGTTCAATCCGCAATCTTCTATCCGCAATCCTCAATCCTCAATGCTCAATCCTCAATCCTCAATCCTCAATATTCAATCCTCTATACTCAATCTTCAATCCTCAATCCTCAATCCTCAATCCTCAATCCTCATTCTTCAATCCTCAACACCCAATCCTCAATCTTCAATCCTCAATCCTAGAACCTCAATTCTCAATCCTCAACCCTCAATCCTCAGACCTCAAACATCAATACTCAACCCTCAGACCTCCTCCTCAATCCACAACACTCAATCCTCGATCCTCAATCTTCAATCATCAATATTCAATCTTCAATCCTCAATCCTCAATCCTCAATACCCAATCCTCAATCCTCAATGTTCTATCCTCAATACGCAATCCTCAATCTTGAATCCTCAATCCTCAATCCTCAATCCTCAATCCTCAATCTTCAATCCTCAATACTCAATCTTGAATCCTCAATCCTCAATCCTCAATCCTCAATCCTGAATCCTCAATCTTAATCTTCAATCCTCAGTACTCAATCTTCAATCCTCAATCCTCAATCCTCAATCCTCAATCCTCAATCCTCAATCTTCAATCCCCAATACTCAATCTTCAATCCTCAATCCTCAATCCTCAATCCTCAATCCTCAATCCTCAATCCTCAATCGTCAATCTTCAATCCTCAATACTCAATCTTCAATCCTCAATCCTCAATACTCAATACTCAATCCTCATTCTTCAATCCTCAATACCCAATCCTCAATCTTCAATCCTCAATCCTCAATCCTCAATCCTCAATCCTCAATCCTCAATCTTCAATCCTCAATCGTCAATCCTCAATCCACAATCCTCAATCTTCAATCCTCAATACTCAATCTTCAATCCTCAATCCTCAATCCTCAATCCTCAATCCTCAATCCTCAATCCTCAATCGTCAATCGTCAACCTTCAATCCTCAATACTCAATCTTCAATCCACAATCCTCAACCCTCAATCCTCAATCCTCATTCTTCAATCCTCAATACCCAATCCTCAATCTTCAATCCTCAATCCTGAATCCTCAATCATCAATCCTCAATCCTCAATCCTCAATCCTCAGACCTCAACCATCAATACTCAACCCTCAGTCCTCGTACTCAATCCACAACCCTCAATCCTCGATCCGCAACCTTCAATCAGCAATATTCAATATTCAACCCTCAATCCTCAATCCTCAATACTCAATACTCAATCCTCAATGTTCTATCCTCAATACGCAATCCTCAATCTTCAATCCTCAATCCTCAATCCTCAATCCTCAACCCTCAATCCTCAATCCTCAATCTTAATCTTCAATCCTCAATACTCAATCTTCAATCCTCAATCCTGAATCCTCAATCCTCAATCCTCAATCTTCAATCCTCAATACTCAATCTTCAATCCTCAATCCTCAATCGTCAATACTCAAACCTCAATCCTCAATCTTAATCTTCAATCCTCATCACTCAATCTTCAATCCTCAATCCTCAATCCTCAATCCTCAATCCTCAATCTTCAATCCCCAATACTCAATCTTCAATCCTCAATCCTCAATCCTCAATCCTCAATCCTCAATCCTCACTCCTCAATCGTCAATCTTCAATCCTCAATACTCAATCTTCAATCCTCAATCCTCAATACTCAATACTCAATACTCATTCTTCAATCCTCAATACCGAATCCTCAATCTGCAATGATCAATCCTCAATCCTCAATACTCAATCCTCAATCTTCAATCCTCAATCGTGAATCCTCAATCCACAATCCTCAATCCTCAATCCTCATTCCTCATTCTTCAATCCTCAATACCCAATCCTCAATCTTCAATCCTCAATCCTCAATCCTCAATTCTCAATCCTCAATCCTCAGTCCTCAGTCCTCAAACCTCAATCCTCAACCCTCAGCCCTCATCCTCAATCCTTAATCGACAATCCTCAATCCTCAATCTTCTATCCTCAATACTCAATCTTCAATCCTGAATCCTCAATTATCAATCTTCAATCCTCAATTCTCAATCTTCGATCCTCAATCTTGAATCCTCAGTCCCCAATTCTCAATCTTCTATCCGCAATCCTCAATCCTCCCATCGTCAATCCTCAATGCTCAGTCTGCAATCCTCAATCGTCAATACTCAATCCTCAATCCTCTATCGTCAATCCTCAATACTCAATCTTCAATCATCAACCCTCAATCCTCAATCCTCAATCCTCAATCCTCAATCCTCAATCCTCAATCGTCAATCTTCAATCCTCAATACTCAATCTTCAATCCTCAATCCTCAATACTCAATACTCAATACTCATTCTTCAATCCTCAATACCGAATCCTCAATCTTCAATGATCAATCCTCAATCCTCAATACTCAATCCTCAATCTTCAATCCTCAATCGTGAATCCTCAATCCACAATCCTCAATCTTCAATCCTCAATACTCAATCTTCAATCCTCAATCCTCAATCCTCAATCCTCAATCCTCAATCCTCAATCCTCAATCCTCAATCGTCAATCTTCAATCCTCAATACTCAATCTTCAATCCTTAATCCTCAATCCTCAATCCTCAATACTCATTCTTCAATCCACAATACCCAATCCTCAATCTTCAATCCTCCATCCTCAATCCTCAATCCTCAATCCTCAAACCCCAATCTTCAATCCTCAGTCCCAAATCCTCAATCTTCAATACTCACTCCTCAATCCTCAATCTTCAATCCTCAATACTCAATCCTCAATCCTCAATCCTCAATCCTCAATCCTCAATCCTCAATCCTCAATACTCAATGGTCAATCTTCAATCATCAATACTCAATCTTCAATCCTTAATCCTCAATCCTCAATCCTCAATACTCATTCTTCAATCCACAATACCCAATCCTCAATCTTCAATCCTCCATCCTCAATCCTCAATCCTCAATCCTCAAACCCCAATCTTCAATCCTCAGTCCCAAATCCTCAATCTTCAATACTCACTCCTCAATCCTCAATCTTCAATCCTCAATACTCAGTCTTCAATCCTCAATCCTCAATCCTCAATTCTCAATCCTCATTCTTCAATCCTCAATCCTCAATCCTCAATCCTCAGTCCTCGATCCTCAATCTTCAATCCTCAATCCTCATTCCTCAATCCTCATTCTTCAATCCTCAAACCTCAATCCTCAACCCTCAGCCCTCATCCTCAGGCCTTAATCGACAATCCTCAATCCTCAATCTTCTATCCTCAATACTCAATCTTCAATCCTGAATCCTCAGTTATCAATCTTCAATCCTCAGTCCTCGATCCTCAATCTTCAATCCTCAATAGTCAATCTTCAATCCTCCATCCTCAATCCTCAATCCTCAATCCTCAATCCTCAATCCTCAATCGTCAGGCTTCAATGCTCAATACTCAATCTTCAATCCTCAATCCTCAATCCTCAATCCTCATTCCTCATTCTTCAATCCTCAATACCCAATCCTCAATCTTCAATCCTCAATCCTCAATCCTCAATTCTCAATCCTCAATCCTCAGTCCTCAGTCCTCAAACCTCAATCCTCAACCCTCAGCCCTCATCCTCAATCCTTAATCGACAATCCTCAATCCTCAATCTTCTATCCTCAATACTCAATCTTCAATCCTGAATCCTCAATTATCAATCTTCAATCCTCAATTCTCAATCTTCGATCCTCAATCTTGAATCCTCAGTCCCCAATTCTCAATCTTCTATCCGCAATCCTCAATCCTCCCATCGTCAATCCTCAATGCTCAGTCTGCAATCCTCAATCGTCAATACTCAATCCTCAATCCTCTATCGTCAATCCTCAATACTCAATCTTCAATCATCAACCCTCAATCCTCAATCCTCAATCCTCAATCCTCAATCCTCAATCCTCAATCGTCAATCTTCAATCCTCAATCCTCAATCCTCAATCCTCAATCCTCAATCCTCACTCCTCAATCGTCAATCTTCAATCCTCAATACTCAATCTTCAATCCTCAGTCCTCAATACTCAATACTCAATACTCATTCTTCAATCCTCAATACCGAATCCTCAATCTGCAATGATCAATCCTCAATCCTCAATACTCAATCCTCAATCTTCAATCCTCAATCGTGAATCCTCAATCCACAATCCTCAATCTTCAATCCTCAATACTCAATCTTCAATCCTCAATCCTCAATCCTCAATCCTGAATCCTCAATCCTCAATCCTCAATCGTCAATCTTCAATCCTCAATACTCAATCTTCAATCCTTAATCCTCAATCCTCAATCCTCAATACTCATTCTTCAATCCACAATACCCAATCCTCAATCTTCAATCCTCCATCCTCAATCCTCAATCCTCAATCCTCAAACCCCAATCTTCAATCCTCAGTCCCAAATCCTCAATCTTCAATACTCACTCCTCAATCCTCAATCTTCAATCCTTAATACTCAGTCTTCAATCCTCAATCCTCAATCCTCAATCCTCAATCCTCATTCTTCAATCCTCAATCCACAATCCTCTATCCTCAGTCCTCGATCCTCAATCTTCAATCCTCAATGCTCAATCTTCAATCCTCCATCCTCAATCCTCAATCCTCAATCCTCAATCCTCAATCGTCAGGCTTCAATGCTGAATACTCAATCTTCAATCCTCAATCCTCAATCCTCAATCCTCATTCCTCATTCTTCAATCCTCAATACCCAATCCTCAATCTTCAATCCTCAATCCTCAATCCTCAATCCTCAATCCTCAATCTTCAATCCTCAATCGTCAATCCTCAATCCACAATCCTCAATCTTCAATCCTCAATACTCAATCTTCAATCCTCAATCCTCAATTCTCAATCCTCAATCCTCAATCCTCAATCCTCAATCCTCAATCGTCAACCTTCAATCCTCAATACTCAATCTTCAATCCTCAATCCTCAACCCTCAATCCTCAATCCTCATTCTTCAATCCTCAATACCCAATCCTCAATCTTCAATCCTCAATCCTGAATCCTCAGTCATCAATCCTCAATCCTCAATCCTCAATCCTCAATCCTCAGACCTCAACCATCAATACTCAACCCTCAGTCCTCGTACTCAATCCACAACCCTCAATCCTCGATCCGCAACCTTCAATCATCAATATTCAGTATTCAACCCTCAATCCTCAATCCTCAATACTCAATACTCAATCCTCAATGTTCTATCCTCAATACGCAATCCTCAATCTTCAATCCTCAATCCTCAATCCTCAATCCTCAACCCTCAATCCTCAATCCTCAATCTTAATCTTCAATCCTCAGTACTCAATCTTCAATCCTCAATCCTGAATCCTCAATCCTCAATCCTCAATCTTCAATCCTCAATACTCAATCTTCAATCCTCAATCCTCAATCCTCAATCCTCAAACCTCAATCCTCAATCTTAATCTTCAATCCTCATCACTCAATCTTCAATCCTCAATCCTCAATCCTCAATCCTCAATCCTCAATCTTCAATCCTCAATACTCAATCTTCAATCCTCAATCCTCAATCCTCAATCCTCAATCCTCAATCCTCAATCCTCAATCGTCAACCTTCAATCCTCAATACTCAATCTTCAATCCTCAATCCTCAACCCTCAATCCTCAATCCTCATTCTTCAATCCTCAATACCCAATCCTCAATCTTCAATCCTCAATCCTGAATCTTCAATCCTCAATCCTCAATCCTCAATCCTCAATCCTCAATCCTCAATCCTCAATCGTCAATCTTCAATCCTCAATACTCAATCTTCAATCCTCAATCCTCAATACTCAATACTCAATACTCATTCTTCAATCCTCAATACCGAATCCTCAATCTTCAATGATCAATCCTCAATCCTCAATCCTCAATCCTCAATCTTCAATCCTCAATCGTGAATCCTCAATCCACAATCCTCAATCTTCAATCCTCAATACTCAATCTTCAATCCTCAATCCTCAATCCTCAATCCTCAATCCTCAATCCTCAATCCTCAATCCTCAATCGTCAATCTTCAATCCTCAATACTCAATCTTCAATCCTTAATCCTCAATCCTCAATCCTCAATACTCATTCTTCAATCCACAATACCCAATCCTCAATCTTCAATCCTCCATCCTCAATCCTCAATCCTCAATCCTCAAACCCCAATCTTCAATCCTCAGTCCCAAATCCTCAATCTTCAATACTCACTCCTCAATCCTCAATCTTCAATCCTCAATACTCAATCCTCAATCCTCAATCCTCAATCCTCAATCCTCAATCCTCAATCCTCAATACTCAATGGTCAATCTTCAATCATCAATACTCAATCTTCAATCCTTAATCCTCAATCCTCAATCCTCAATACTCATTCTTCAATCCACAATACCCAATCCTCAATCTTCAATCCTCCATCCTCAATCCTCAATCCTCAATCCTCAAACCCCAATCTTCAATCCTCAGTCCCAAATCCTCAATCTTCAATACTCACTCCTCAATCCTCAATCTTCAATCCTCAATACTCAGTCTTCAATCCTCAATCCTCAATCCTCAATTCTCAATCCTCATTCTTCAATCCTCAATCCTCAATCCTCAATCCTCAGTCCTCGATCCTCAATCTTCAATCCTCAATCCTCATTCCTCAATCCTCATTCTTCAATCCTCAAACCTCAATCCTCAACCCTCAGCCCTCATCCTCAGGCCTTAATCGACAATCCTCAATCCTCAATCTTCTATCCTCAATACTCAATCTTCAATCCTGAATCCTCAGTTATCAATCTTCAATCCTCAGTCCTCGATCCTCAATCTTCAATCCTCAATAGTCAATCTTCAATCCTCCATCCTCAATCCTCAATCCTCAATCCTCAATCCTCAATCGTCAGGCTTCAATGCTCAATACTCAATCTTCAATCCTCAATCCTCAATCCTCAATCCTCATTCCTCATTCTTCAATCCTCAATACCCAATCCTCAATCTTCAATCCTCAATCCTCAATCCTCAATTCTCAATCCTCAATCCTCAGTCCTCAGTCCTCAAACCTCAATCCTCAACCCTCAGCCCTCATCCTCAATCCTTAATCGACAATCCTCAATCCTCAATCTTCTATCCTCAATACTCAATCTTCAATCCTGAATCCTCAATTATCAATCTTCAATCCTCAATTCTCAATCTTCGATCCTCAATCTTGAATCCTCAGTCCCCAATTCTCAATCTTCTATCCGCAATCCTCAATCCTCCCATCGTCAATCCTCAATGCTCAGTCTGCAATCCTCAATCGTCAATACTCAATCCTCAATCCTCTATCGTCAATCCTCAATACTCAATCTTCAATCATCAACCCTCAATCCTCAATCCTCAATCCTCAATCCTCAATCCTCAATCCTCAATCGTCAATCTTCAATCCTCAATCCTCAATCCTCAATCCTCAATCCTCAATCCTCACTCCTCAATCGTCAATCTTCAATCCTCAATACTCAATCTTCAATCCTCAATCCTCAATACTCAATACTCAATACTCATTCTTCAATCCTCAATACCGAATCCTCAATCTGCAATGATCAATCCTCAATCCTCAATACTCAATCCTCAATCTTCAATCCTCAATCGTGAATCCTCAATCCACAATCCTCAATCTTCAATCCTCAATACTCAATCTTCAATCCTCAATCCTCAATCCTCAATCCTGAATCCTCAATCCTCAATCCTCAATCGTCAATCTTCAATCCTCAATACTCAATCTTCAATCCTTAATCCTCAATCCTCAATCCTCAATACTCATTCTTCAATCCACAATACCCAATCCTCAATCTTCAATCCTCCATCCTCAATCCTCAATCCTCAATCCTCAAACCCCAATCTTCAATCCTCAGTCCCAAATCCTCAATCTTCAATACTCACTCCTCAATCCTCAATCTTCAATCCTTAATACTCAGTCTTCAATCCTCAATCCTCAATCCTCAATCCTCAATCCTCATTCTTCAATCCTCAATCCACAATCCTCTATCCTCAGTCCTCGATCCTCAATCTTCAATCCTCAATGCTCAATCTTCAATCCTCCATCCTCAATCCTCAATCCTCAATCCTCAATCCTCAATCGTCAGGCTTCAATGCTGAATACTCAATCTTCAATCCTCAATCCTCAATCCTCAATCCTCATTCCTCATTCTTCAATCCTCAATACCCAATCCTCAATCTTCAATCCTCAATCCTCAATCCTCAATCCTCAATCCTCAATCTTCAATCCTCAATCGTCAATCCTCAATCCACAATCCTCAATCTTCAATCCTCAATACTCAATCTTCAATCCTCAATCCTCAATTCTCAATCCTCAATCCTCAATCCTCAATCCTCAATCCTCAATCGTCAACCTTCAATCCTCAATACTCAATCTTCAATCCTCAATCCTCAACCCTCAATCCTCAATCCTCATTCTTCAATCCTCAATACCCAATCCTCAATCTTCAATCCTCAATCCTGAATCCTCAGGCATCAATCCTCAATCCTCAATCCTCAATCCTCAATCCTCAGACCTCAACCATCAATACTCAACCCTCAGTCCTCGTACTCAATCCACAACCCTCAATCCTCGATCCGCAACCTTCAATCATCAATATTCAGTATTCAACCCTCAATCCTCAATCCTCAATACTCAATACTCAATCCTCAATGTTCTATCCTCAATACGCAATCCTCAATCTTCAATCCTCAATCTTCAATCCTCAATCCTCAACCCTCAATCCTCAATCCTCAATCTTAATCTTCAATCCTCAGTACTCAATCTTCAATCCTCAATCCTGAATCCTCAATCCTCAATCCTCAATCTTCAATCCTCAATACTCAATCTTCAATCCTCAATCCTCAATCCTCAATCCTCAAACCTCAATCCTCAATCTTAATCTTCAATCCTCATCACTCAATCTTCAATCCTCAATCCTCAATCCTCAATCCTCAATCCTCAATCTTCAATCCTCAATACTCAATCTTCAATCCTCAATCCTCAATTCTCAATCCTCAATCCTCAATCCTCAATCCTCAATCCTCAATCGTCAACCTTCAATCCTCAATACTCAATCTTCAATCCTCAATCCTCAACCCTCAATCCTCAATCCTCACTCTTCAATCCTCAATACCCAATCCTCAATCTTCAATCCTCAATCCTGAATCTTCAATCCTCAATTCTCAATCCTCAATCCTCAATCCTCAATCCTCAATCCTCAATCGTCAATCTTCAATCCTCAATACTCAATCTTCAATCCTCAATCCTCAATACTCAATACTCAATACTCATTCTTGAATCCTCAATACCGAATCCTCAATCTTCAATGATCAATCCTCAATCCTCAATCCTCAATCCTCAATCTTCAATCCTCAATCGTGAATCCTCAATCCACAATCCTCAATCTTCAATCCTCAATACTCAATCTTCAATCCTCAATCCTCAATCCTCAATCCTCAATCCTCAATCCTCAATCCTCAATCCTCAATGGTCAATCTTCAATCATCAATACTCAATCTTCAATCCTTAATCCTCAATCCTCAATCCTCAATACTCATTCTTCAATCCACAATACCCAATCCTCAATCTTCAATCCTCCATCCTCAATCCTCAATCCTCAATCCTCAAACCCCAATCTTCAATCCTCAGTCCCAAATCCTCAATCTTCAATACTCACTCCTCAATCCTCAATCTTCAATCCTCAATACTCAGTCTTCAATCCTCAATCCTCAATCCTCAATTCTCAATCCTCATTCTTCAATCCTCAATCCTCAATCCTCAATCCTCAGTCCTCGATCCTCAATCTTCAGTCCTCAATCCTCATTCCTCAATCCTCATTCTTCAATCCTCAAACCTCAATCCTCAACCCTCAGCCCTCATCCTCAGGCCTTAATCGACAATCCGCAATCCTCAATCTTCTATCCTCAATACTCAATCTTCAATCCTGAATCCTCAGTTATCAATCTTCAATCCTCAATTCTCAATCTTCGATCCTCAATCTTGAATCCTCAGTCCCCTATTGTCAATCTTCTATCCGCAATCCTCAATCCTCCCATCGTCAATTCTCAATACTCAGTCTGCAATCCTCAATCGTCAATACTCAATCCTCAATCCTCAATCGTCAATCCTCAATACTCAGTCTTCAATCCTCAATCCTCAATCCTCAATCCTCAATCCTCATTCTTCAATCCTCAATCCTCAATCCTCAATCCTCAATCCTCAGTCCTCGATCCTCAATCTTCAATCTTCAATACTCAATCTTCAATCCTCCATCCTCAATCCTCAATCCTCAATCCTCAATCCTCAATCGTCAGGCTTCAATGCTCAATACTCAATCTTCAATCCTCAATCCTCAATCCTCAATCCTCATTCCTCATTCTTCAATCCTCAATACCCAATCCTCAATCTTCAATCCTCAATCCTCAATCCTCAATTCTCAATCCTCAATCCTCAGTCCTCAGTCCTCAAACCTCAATCCTCAACCCTCAGCCCTCATCCTCAATCCTTAATCGACAATCCTCAATCCTCAATCTTCTATCCTCAATACTCAATCTTCAATCCTGAATCCTCAATTATCAATCTTCAATCCTCAATTCTCAATCTTCGATCCTCAATCTTGAATCCTCAGTCCCCAATTCTCAATCTTCTATCCGCAATCCTCAATCCTCCCATCGTCAATCCTCAATGCTCAGTCTGCAATCCTCAATCGTCAATACTCAATCCTCAATCTTCAATCGTCAATCCTCAATACTCAATCTTCAATCCTCAACCCTCAATCCTCAATCCTCAATCCTCAATCCTCAATCCTCAATCCTCAATCGTCAATCTTCAATCCTCAATCCTCAATCCTCAATCCTCAATCCTCAATCCTCAATCCTCACTCCTCAATCGTCAATCTTCAATCCTCAATACTCAATCTTCAATCCTCAATCCTCAATACTCAATACTCAATACTCATTCTTCAATCCTCAATACCGAATCCTCAATCTTCAATGATCAATCCTCAATCCTCAATACTCAATCCTCAATCTTCAATCCTCAATCGTGAATCCTCAAACCACAATCCTCAATCTTCAATCCTCAATACTCAATCTTCAATCCTCAATCCTCAATCCTCAATCCTCAATCCTCAATCCTCAATCCTCAATCGTCAATCTTCAATCCTCAATACTCAATCTTCAATCCTTAATCCTCAATCCTCAATCCTCAATACTCATTCTTCAATCCACAATACCCAATACTCAATCTTCAATCCTCCATCCTCAATCCTCAATCCTCAATCCTCAAACCCCAATCTTCAATCCTCAGTCCCAAATCCTCAATCTTCAATACTCACTCCTCAATCCTCAATCTTCAATCCTTAATACTCAGTCTTCAATCCTGAATCCTCAATCCTCAATCCTCAATCCTCATTCTTCAATCCTCAATCCACAATCCTCAATCCTCAGTCCTCGATCCTCAATCTTCAATCCTCAATGCTCAATCTTCAATCCTCCATCCTCAATCCTCAATCCTCAATCCTCAATCCTCAATCGTCAGGCTTCAATGCTGAATACTCAATCTTCAATCCTCAATCCTCAATCCTCAATCCTCATTCCTCATTCTTCAATCCTCAATCCTCAATCCTCAATCCTCAATCCTCAATCCTCAATCCTCAATCGTCAATCTTCAATCCTCAATACTCAATCTTCAATCCTTAATCCTCAATCATCAATCCTCAATACTCATTCTTCAATCCACAATACCCAATCCTCAATCTTCAATCCTCCATCCTCAATCCTCAATCCTCAATCCTCAAACCCCAATCTTCAATCCTCAGTCCCAAATCCTCAATCTTCAATACTCACTCCTCAAACCTCAATCTTCAATCCTTAATACTCAGTCTTCAATCCTCAATCCTCAATCCTCAATCCTCAATCCTCATTCTTCAATCCTCAATCAACAATCCTTAATCCTCAGTCCTCGATCCTCAATCTTCAATCCTCAATGCTCAATCTTCAATCCTCCATCCTCAGTCCTCAATCCTCAATCCTCAATCCTCAATCGTCAGGCTTCAATGCTGAATACTCAATCTTCAATCCTCAATCCTCAATCCTCAATCCTCATTCCTCATTCTTCAATCCTCAATACCCAATCCTCAATCTTCAATCCTCAATCCTCAATCCTCAATCCTCAATCCTCAATCTTCAATCCTCAATCGTCAATCCTCAATCCACAATCCTCAATCTTCAATCCTCAATACTCAATCTTCAATCCTCAATCCTCAATTCTCAATCCTCAATCCTCAATCCTCAATCCTCAATCCTCAATCGTCAACCTTCAATCCTCAATACTCAATCTTCAATCCTCAATCCTCAACCCTCAATCCTCAATCCTCATTCTTCAATCCTCAATACCCAATCCTCAATCTTCAATCCTCAATCCTGAATCCTCAGTCATCAATCCTCAATCCTCAATCCTCAATCCTCAATCCTCAGACCTCAACCATCAATACTCAACCCTCAGTCCTCCTACTCAATCCACAACCCTCAATCCTCGATCCGCAACCTTCAATCATCAATATTCAGTATTCAACCCTCAATCCTCAATCCTCAATACTCAATACTCAATCCTCAATGTTCTATCCTCAATACGCAATCCTCAATCTTCAATCCTCAATCCTCAATCCTCAATCCTCAACCCTCAATCCTCAATCCTCAATCTTAATCTTCAATCCTCAGTACTCAATCTTCAATCCTCAATCCTGAATCCTCAATCCTCAATCCTCAATCTTCAATCCTCAATACTCAATCTTCAATCCTCAATCCTCAATCCTCAATCCTCAAACCTCAATCCTCAATCTTAATCTTCAATCCTCATCACTCAATCTTCAATCCTCAATCCTCAATCCTCAATCCTCAATCCTCAATCTTCAATCCTCAATACTCAATCTTCAATCCTCAATCCACAATTCTCAATCCTCAATCCTCAATCCTCAATCCTCAATCCTCAATCGTCAACCTTCAATCCTCAATACTCAATCTTCAATCCTCAATCCTCAACCCTCAATCCTCAATCCTCATTCTTCAATCCTCAATACCCAATCCTCAATCTTCAATCCTCAATCCTGAATCTTCAATCCTCAATCCTCAATCCTCAATCCTCAATCCTCAATCCTCAATCCTCAATCGTCAATCTTCAATCCTCAATACTCAATCTTCAATCCTCAATCCTCAATACTCAATACTCAATACTCATTCTTCAATCCTCAATACCGAATCCTCAATCTTCAATGATCAATCCTCAATCCTCAATCCTCAATCCTCAATCTTCAATCCTCAATCGTGAATCCTCAATCCACAATCCTCAATCTTCAATCCTCAATACTCAATCTTCAATCCTCAATCCTCAATCCTCAATCCTCAATCCTCAATCCTCAATCCTCAATCCTCAATCGTCAATCTTCAATCCTCAATACTCAATCTTCAATCCTTAATCCTCAATTCTCAATCCTCAATACTCATTCTTCAATCCACAATACCCAATCCTCAATCTTCAATCCTCCATCCTCAATCCTCAATCCTCAATCCTCAAACCCCAATCTTCAATCCTCAGTCCCAAATCCTCAATCTTCAATACTCACTCCTCAATCCTCAATCTTCAATCCTCAATACTCAATCTTCAATCCTCAATCCTCAATCCTCAATCCTCAATCCTCAATCCTCAATCCTCAATGGTCAATCTTCAATCATCAATACTCAATCTTCAATCCTTAATCCTCAATCCTCAATCCTCAATACTCATTCTTCAATCCACAATACCCAATCCTCAATCTTCAATCCTCCATCCTCAATCCTCAATCCTCAATCCTCAAACCCCAATCTTCAATCCTCAGTCCCAAATCCTCAATCTTCAATACTCACTCCTCAATCCTCAATCTTCAATCCTCAATACTCAGTCTTCAATCCTCAATCCTCAATCCTCAATTCTCAATCCTCATTCTTCAATCCTCAATCCTCAATCCTCAATCCTCAGTCCTCGATCCTCAATCTTCAATCCTCAATCCTCATTCCTCAATCCTCATTCTTCAATCCTCAAACCTCAATCCTCAACCCTCAGCCCTCATCCTCAGGCCTTAATCGACAATCCTCAATCCTCAATCTTCTATCCTCAATACTCAATCTTCAATCCTGAATCCTCAGTTATCAATCTTCAATCCTCAATTCTCAATCTTCGATCCTCAATCTTGAATCCTCAGTCCCCTATTGTCAATCTTCTATCCGCAATCCTCAATCCTCCCATCGTCAATTCTCAATACTCAGTCTGCAATCCTCAATCGTCAATACTCAATCCTCAATCCTCAATCGTCAATCCTCAATACTCAATCTTCAATCCTCAACCCTCAATCCTCAATCCTCAATCCTCAATCCTCAATCCTCAATCCTCAATCGTCAATCTTCAATCCTCAATCCTCAATCGTCAGGCTTCAATGCTCAATACTCAATCTTCAATCCTCAATCCTCAATCCTCAATCCTCAATCCTCAATCCTCAATCGTCAATCTTCAATCCTCAATCCTCAATCGTCAGGCTTCAATGCTCAATACTCAATCTTCAATGCTCAATCCTCAATCCTCAATCCTCAATCCTCATTCTTCAATCCTCAATACCCAATCCTCAATCTTCAATCCTCAATCCTCAATCCTCAATCCTCAATTCTCAATCCTCAATCCTCAGACCTCAAACATCAATACTCAACCCTCAGTCCTCGTCCTCATTCCACAACCCTCAATCCTCGATCCTCAATCTTCAATCATCAATATTCAATTTTCAATACTCACTCCTCAATCCTCAATCTTCAATCCTCAATACCCAGTCTTCAATCCTCAATCCTCAATCCTCAATCCTCAATCCTCATTCTTCAATCCTCTATCCTCAATCCTCAATCCTGAATCCTCGATCCTCAATCTTCAATCCTCAATACTCAGTCTTCAATCCTCCATCCTCAATCCTCAATCCTCAATCCTCAATCCTCAATCGTCAGGCTTCAATGCTCAATACTCAATCTTCTATCCTCAATCCTCAATCCTCAATCCTCAATCCTCATTCTTCAATCCTCAATACCCAATCCTCAATCTTCAATCCTCAATCCTCAATCCTCAATTCTCAATTCTCAATCCACAGTCCTCAGTCCTCAAACCTCAATCCTCAACCCTCAGACCTCTTCCTCAATCCTTAATCGACAACCCTCAATCCTCAATCTTCTATCCTCAATACTCAATCTTCAATCCTGAATCCTCAGACTTCAAACATCAATACTCAACCCTCAGTCCTCGTCCTCAATCCACAACCCTCAATCCTCAATCCTCAATATTCAGTCATTAATATTCAACCTTCAATCCTCAATCCTCAATCCTCTATCCTCAACACTCAATCCTCAATGTTCAATCCTCAATACCCAATCCTCAGTCTTCAATCCTCAATCCTCAATCCTCAATCCTCAATCCTCAATCCTCAGTCCTCAAACCTCAATCCTGAATCCTCAACACTGAATCCTCAATCTTCAGCCCTAAGTCCTCAACAATCAGTTGTCAATCTTCAATCCTCAAGAGAATATCATCAATTCACAGTTTTCAATACTCAATACTCAATCTGCAATCTTCAAATCTCTATCCACAAACATCAATTCTCATCACTCAACCCTCAACACTCAGTCTTCAATCCTCAATACTCAATCCTCAATCCTCAATCATCATTCTTCAATCCTGAATACCCAATTCTCAATCTTCAATCCTCAATCCTCAATCCTCAATTCTCAATCCTCAATCCTCAATCCTCAGACCTCAAACAGCAATACTCAACCCTCAGTCCTCGTCCTCAATCCACAACCATCAATCCTCAATCCTCAATATTCAATCATCAATATTCAATCTTCAGTCCTCAATCCTCAATCCTCAATCCTCAATCCTCAATGTTCAATCCGCAATACCCAATCCTCAGTCTCCTATCCGCAATCCTCAATCCTCAATGCTCAATCCTCAATCCTCAATCCTCAATATTCAATCCTCTATACTCAATCTTCAATCCTCAATCCTCAATCCTCAATCCTCAATCCTCATTCTTCAATCCTCAACACCCAATCCTCAATCTTCAATCCTCAATCCTCAATCCTCAATTCTCAATCCTCAACCCTCAATCCTCAGACCTCAAACATCAATACTCAACCCTCAGTCCTCGTCCTCAATCCACAACACTCAATCCTCGATCCTCAATCTTCAATCATCAATATTCAATCTTCAATCCTCAATCCTCAATCCTCAATACCCAATCCTCAATCCTCAATGTTCTATCCTCAATACGCAATCCTCAATCTTGAATCCTCAATCCTCAATCCTCAATCCTCAATCCTCAATCCTCAATCGTCAATCTTAATCTTCAATCCTCAGTACTCAATCTCCAATCCTCAATCCTCAATCCTCAATCCTCAATCCTCAATCTTCAATCCTCAATACTCAATCTTGAATCCTCAATCCTCAATCCTCAATCCTCAATCATGAATCCTCAATCTTAATCTTCAATCCTCAGTACTCAATCTTCAATCCTCAATCCTCAATCCTCAATCCTCAATCCTCAATCCTCAATCCTCAATCGTCAATCTTCAATCCTCAATACTCAATCTTCAATCCTCAATCCTCAATACTCAATACTCAATCCTCATTCTTCAATCCTCAATACCCAATCCTCAATCTTCAATCCTCAATCCTCAATCCTCAATCCTCAATCCTCAATCCTCAATCTTCAATCCTCAATCGTCAATCCTCAATCCACAATCCACAATCCTCAATCTTCAATCCTCAATACTCAATCTTCAATCCTCAATCCTCAATCCTCAATCCTCAATCCTCAATCCTCAATCCTCAATCCTCAATCGTCAACCTTCAATCCTCAATACTCAATCTTCAATCCTCAATCCTCAACCCTCAATCCTCAATCCTCATTCTTCAATCCTCAATACCCAATCCTCAATCTTCAATCCTCAATCCTGAATCCTCAATCATCAATCCTCAATCCTCAATCCCCAATCCTCAGACCTCAACCATCAATACTCAACCCTCAGTCCTCGTACTCAATCCACAACCCTCAATCCTCGATCCGCAACCTTCAATCAGCAATATTCAATATTCAACCCTCAATCCTCAATCCTCAATACTCAATACTCAATCCTCAATGTACTATCCTCAATACGCAATCCTCAATCTTCAATCCTCAATCCTCAATCCTCAATCCTCAACCCTCAATCCTCAATCCTCAATCTTAATCTTCAATCCTCAGTACTCAATCTTCAATCCTCAATCCTGAATCCTCAATCCTCAATCCTCAATCTTCAATCCTCAATACTCAATCTTCAATCCTCAATCCTCAATCCTCAATCCTCAAACCTCAATCCTCAATCTTAATCTTCAATCCTCATCACTCAATCTTCAATCCTCAATCCTCAATCCTCAATCCTCAATCCTCAATCTTCAATCCCCAATACTCAATCTTCAATCCTCAATCCTCAATCCTCAATCCTCAATCCTCAATCCTCAATCCTCACTCCTCAATCGTCAATCTTCAATCCTCAATACTCAATCTTCAATCCTCAATCCTCAATACTCAATACTCAATACTCATTCTTCAATCCTCAATACCGAATCCTCAATCTTCAATGATCAATCCTCAATCCTCAATACTCAATCCTCAATCTTCAATCCTGAATCGTGAATCCTCAATCCACAATCCTCAATCTTCAATCCTCAATACTCAATCTTCAATCCTCAATCCTCAATCCTCAATCCTCAATCCTCAATCCTCAATCCTCATTCGTCAATCTTCAATCCTCAATACTCAATCTTCAATCCTTAATCCTCAATCCTCAATCCTCAATACTCATTCTTCAATCCACAATACCCAATCCTCAATCTTCAATCCTCCATCCTCAATCCTCAATCCTCAATCCTCAAACCCCAATCTTCAATCCTCAGTCCCAAATCCTCAATCTTCAATACTCACTCCTCAATCCTCAATCTTCAATCCTCAATACTCAGTCTTCAATCCTCAATCCTCAATCCTCGAGCCTCAATCCTCATTCTTCAATCCTCAATCCACAATCCTCAATCCTCAGTCCTCGATCCTCAATCTTCAATCCTCAATGCTCAATCTTCAATCCTCCATCCTCAATCCTCAATCCTCAATCCTCAATCGTCAGGCTTCAATGCTGAATACTCAATCTTCAATCCTCAATCCTCAATCCTCAATCCTCATTCCTCATTCTTCAATCCTCAATACCCAATCCTCAATCTTCAATCCTCAATCCTCAATCCTCAATCCACAATCCTCAATCTTCAATCCTCAATCGTCTATCCTCAATCCACAATCCTCAATCTTCAATCCTCAATACTCAATCTTCAATCCTCAATCCTCAATTCTCAATCCTCAATCCTCAATCCTCAATCCTCAATCCTCAATCGTCAACCTTCAATCCTCAATACTCAATCTTCAATCCTCAATCCTCAAACCTCAATCCTCAATCCTCATTCTTCAATCCTCAATACCCAATCCTCAATCTTCAATCCTCAATCCTGAATCCTCAATCATCAATCCTCAATCCTCAATCCTCAATCCTCAATCCTCAGACCTCAACCATCAATACTCAACCCTCAGTCCTCGTACTCAATCCACAACCCTCAATCCTCGATCCGCAACCTTCAATCATCAATATTCAATATTCAACCCTCAATCCTCAATCCTCAATACTCAATACTCAATCCTCAATGTTCTATCCTCAATACGCAATCCTCAATCTTCAATCCTCAATCCTGAATCCTCAATCCTCAATCCTCAATCTTCAATCCTCAATACTCAATCTTCAATCCTCAATCCTCAATCGTCAATCCTCAAACCTCAATCCTCAATCTTAATCTTCAATCCTCATCACTCAATCTTCAATCCTCAATCCTCAATCCTCAATCCTCAATCCTCAATCTTCAATCCTCAATACTCAATCTTCAATCCTCAATCCTCAATTCTCAATCCTCAATCCTCAATCCTCAATCCTCAATCCTCAATCGTCAACCTTCAATCCTCAATACTCAATCTTCAATCCTCAATCCTCAACCCTCAATCCTCAATCCTCATTCTTCAATCCTCAATACCCAATCCTCAATCTTCAATCCTCAATCCTGAATCTTCAATCCTCAATCCTCAATCCTCAATCCTCAATCCTCAATCCTCAATCCTCAATCGTCAATCTTCAATCCTCAATACTCAATCTTCAATCCTCAATCCTCAATACTCAATACTCAATACTCATTCTTCAATCCTCAATACCGAATCCTCAATCTTCAATGATCAATCCTCAATCCTCAATCCTCAATCCTCAATCTTCAATCCTCAATCGTGAATCCTCAATCCACAATCCTCAATCTTCAATCCTCAATACTCAATCTTCAATCCTCAATCCTCAATCCTCAATCCTGAATCCTCAATCCTCAATCCTCAATCCTCAATCGTCAATCTTCAATCCTCAATACTCAATCTTCAATCCTTAATCCTCAATCCTCAATCCTCAATACTCATTCTTCAATCCACAATACCCAATCCTCAATCTTCAATCCTCCATCCTCAATCCTCAATCCTCAATCTTCAATCCTCAATACTCAGTCTTCAATCCTCAATCCTCAATCCTCAATTCTCAATTCTCAATCCTCAGTCCTCAGTCCTCAAACCTCAATCCTCAACCCTCAGACCTCATCCTCAATCCTTAATCGACAATCCTCAATCCTCAATCTTCTATCCTCAATACTCAATCTTCAATCCTGAATCCTCAGACTTCAAACATCAATCCTCAATCCTCAATCCTCAGTCCTCAATCCTCAATCCACAATCCTCAATCGTCAATCTTCAATCCTCAATACTCAATCTTCTATCCTCAATCCTCGATCCTCAATCCTCAATCCTCATTTTTCGATCCTCAATACCCAATTATCAATCTTCAATCCTCAATCCTCAATCCTCAATTCTCAATCCTCAATCCTCTGTCCTTAGTCCTCAAACCTCAATCCTCAACCCTCAGCCCTCATCCTCAAGCCTCAGTCCTCAAACCTCAATCCTGAATCCTCAACACTGAATCCTCAATCTTCAGCCCTAAGTCCTCAACAATCAGTTGTCAATCCTCAATCCTCAATAGAACATCCTCAATTCACAGTTTTCAATACTCAATACTCAATCTGCAATCTGCAGACCTCTATCCACAAGCATCAATTCTCATCACTCAACCCTCAATACTCAGTCCCCAATCCTCAATCTTCAATCCTCAATCCTCAATCATCAATCCTCAATCTTAATCTTCAATCCTCAGTACTCAATCTTCAATCCTCAATCCTCAAACCTCAATCCTCAATCCTCAATCTTCAGACCTCAAACAGCAATACTCAACCCTCAGTCCTCGTCCTCAATCCACAACCATCAATCTGCAATCCTCAATATTCAATCATCAATATTCAATCTTCAGTCCTCAATCCTCAATCCTCAATCCTCAATCCTCAATGTTCAATCCGCAACACCCAATCCTCAATCTTCTATCCGCAATCCTCAATCCTCAATGCTCAATCCTCAATCCTCAATCCTCAGACCTCAAACAGCAGTAGTCAACCCTCAGTCCTCGTCCTCAATCCACAACCATCAATCCTCAATCCTCAATATTAAATCATCAATATTCAATCTTCAGTCCTCAATCCTCAATCCTCAATCCTCAATCCTCAATGTTCAATCCGCAATACCCAATCCTCAATCTTCAATCCTCAATCCTCAATTCTCAATCCTCAACCCTCAATCCTCAGACCACAAACATCAATACTCAGCCCTCAGTCCTCGTCCTCAATCCACAAACCCCAATACTCAATCCTCAATCTTCAATTCTCAATCCTCAATCCTCAATCCACAATCCTGAATCCTCAATCCTGAATCCTCAACCTTCAGCCCTCAGTCCTCAACAATCAGTTGTCAATCCTCAATCCTCAAGAGAATATCATCAATTCACAGTTTTCAATACTCAATACTCAATCTCCAATCTTCAAATCTCTATCCACAATCATCAATTCTCACCACTCAACCCTCAGCACTCAGTCTTCAATCCTCAATCCTCAATCCTCAATCCTCAATCCTCAATCCTCATTCTTCAATCCTCAATACCCAATTCTCAATCTTCAATCCTCAATCCTCAATCCTCAATTCTCAATCCTCAATCCTCAATCCTCAGACCTCAAACAGCAGTAGTCAACCCTCGGTCCTCGTCCTCAATCCACAACCATCAATCCTCAATCCTCAATATTAAATCATCAATATTCAATCTTCAGTCCTCAATCCTCAATCCTCAAACCTCAATCCTCAATGTTCAATCCGCAATACCCAATCCTCAATCTTCTATCCGCAATCCTCAATCCTCAATCCTCAATCCTCAATCCTCAATCCTCAACCCTCAATCTTCAATCCTCAATACTCAATCTTCAATCCTCAATCCTCAATCCTCAATCCTCAATCCTCAATCTTCAATCCTCAATACTCAATCTTCAATCCTCAATCCTCAATCCTCAATCCTCAATCCTCAATCCTCAACCTTAATCTTCAATCCTCAGTTCTCAATCTTCAATCCTCAATCCACAATCCTCAATCCTCAATCCTCAATCTTCAATACCCAATACTGAATCTTCAATCCTCAATCCTCAATCCTCAATCCTCAATCCTCAATCCTCAATCCTCAATCCTCAATCCTCAATCGTCAATCTTCAATCCTCAATACTCAATCTTCAATCCTCAATCCTCAATACTCAATACTCAATCCTCATTCTTCAATCCTCAATACCTAATCCTCAATCTTCAATCCTCAATCCTCAATCCTCAATCCTCAATACTCAATACACAATCCTCATTCTTCAATCCTCAGTACCCAATCCTCAATCTTCAATCCTCAATCCTCAATTCTCAATCCTCAACCCTCAATCCTCAGACCTCAAACATCAATACTCAACCCTCAGTCCTCGTGCTCAATCCACAACCCCCAATACTCAATCCTCAATCTTCAATTCTCAATCCTCAATCCTCAATCCACAATCCTGAATCCTCAATCCTGAATCCTCAACCTTCAGCCATCAGTCCTCAACAATCAGTTGTCAATCCCCAATCCTCAAGGGAATATCATCAATTCACAGTTTTCAATACTCAATACTCAATCTGCAATCTTCAAATCTCTATCCACAAACATCAATTCTCATCACTCAACCCTCAACACTCAGTCTTCAATCCTCAATACTCAATCCTCAATCCCCAATCCTCATTCTTCAATCCTGAATACCCAATTCTCAATCTTCAATCCTCAATACTCAATCCTCAATTCTCAATCCTCAATCCTCAATCCTCAGACCTCAAACAGCCATACTCAACCCTCAGTCCTCGTCCTCAATCCACAACCATCAATCCTCAATCCTCAATATTCAATCATCAATATTCAATCTTCAGTCCTCAATCCTCAATCCTCAATCCTCAATCCTCAATGTTCATTCCGCAATACCCAATCCTCAATCTTCTATCCGCAATCCTCAATCCTCAATGCTCAATCCTCAATCCTCAATCCTCAATATTCAATCCTCAATACTCAATCTTCAATCCTCAATCCTCAATCCTCAATCCTCAATCCTCATTCTTCAATCCTCAACACCCAATCCTCAATCTTCAATCCTCAATCCTCAATCCTCAATTCTCAATCCTCAATCCTCAATCCTCAGACCTCAAACATCAATACTCAACCCTCAGTCCTCGTCCTCAATCCACAACACTCAATCCTCGATCCTCAATCTTCAATCATCAATATTCAATCTTCAATCCTCAATCCTCAATCGTCAATACTCAATCTTCAATCCTCAATGTTCTAACCTCAATACGCTATCCTCAATCCTCAATCTTAACCTTCATTCCTCAGTACTCAATCTTCAATCCTCAATCCACAATCCTCAATCCTCAATCCTCAATCTTCAATACCCAATACTCAATCTTCAATCCTCAATCCTCAATCCTCAGTCCTCAATCCTCAATCCTCAATCCTCAATCGTCAATCTTCAATCCTCAATACTCAATCTTCAATCCTCAATCCTCAATACTCAATACTCAATCCTCATTCTTCAATCCTCAATACCTAATCCTCAATCTTCAATCCTCAATCCTCAATCCTCAATCCTCAATACTCAATACTCAATCCTCATTCTTCAATCCTCAGTACCCAATCCTCAATCTTCAATCCTCAATCCTCAATTCTCAATCCTCAACCCTCAATCCTCAGACCTCAAACATCAATACTCAACCCTCAGTCCTCGTCCTCAATCCACAACCCCCAATACTCGATCCGCAACCTTCAATCACAATATTCAATATTCAACCCTCAATCCTCAATCCTCAATACTCAATACTCAATCCTCAATGTTCTATCCTCAATACGCAATCCTCAATCTTCAATCCTCAACCCTCAATCCTCAATCCTCAACCCTCAATCCTCAATCCTCAATCTTAACCTTCAATCCTCAGTACTCAATCTTCAATCCTCAATCCTCAATACTCAATCCTCAATTCTCAATCCTCGATCGTCAATCTTCAATCCTCAATACTCAATCTTCAATCCTCAATCCTCAATACTCAATACTCAATCCTCATTCTTCAATCCTCAATACCCAATCCTCAATCTTCAATCCTCAATCCTCAATCCTCAATCCTCAACCCTCAATCCTCAATCCTCAATCCACAATCCTCAAACACCAATCTTCAATCCTCAGTCCCAAATCCTCAATCTTCAATACTCACTCCTCAATCCTCAATCTTCAATCCTCAATACTCAGTCTTCAATCCTCAATCCTCAATCCTCAATCCTCAATCGTCATTCTTCAATGCTCTATCATCAATCCTCAATCCTCAATCCTCGATCCTCAATCTTCAATCCTCAATACTCAATCTTCAATCCTCCATCCTCAATCCTCAATCCTCAATCCTCAATCCTCAATCGTCAGGCTTCAATGCTCAATACTCAATCTTCAATCCTCAATCCTCAATCCTCAATCCTCAATCCTCATTCTTGAATCCTCAATACCCAATCCTCAATCTTCAATCCTCAATCCTCAATCCTCAATTCTCAATTCTCAATCCTCAGTCCTCAGTCCTCAAACCTCAATCCTCAATCTTCAGACCTCAAACAGCAATACTCAACCCTCAGTCCTCGTCCTCAATCCACAACCATCAATCTGCAATCCTCAATATTCAATCATCAATATTCAATCTTCAGTCCTCAATCCTCAATCCTCAATCCTCAATCCTCAATGTTCAATCCGCAATACCCAATCCTCAATCTTCTATCCGCAATCCTCAATCCTCAATGCTCAATCCTCAATCCTCAATCCTCAGACCTCAAACAGCAGTAGTCAACCCTCAGTCCTCGTCCTCAATCCACAACCATCAATCCTCAATCCTCAATATTCAATCATCAATATTCAATCTTCAGTCCTCAATCCTCAATCCTCAATCCTCAATCCTCAATGTTCATTCCGCAATACCCAATCCTCAATCTTCTATCCGCAATCCTCAATCCTCAATGCTCAATCCTCAATCCTCAATCCTCAATATTCAATCCTCAATACTCAATCTTCAATCCTCAATCCTCAATCCTCAATCCTCAATCCTCATTCTTCAATCCTCAACACCCAATCCTCAATCTTCAATCCTCAATCCTCAATCCTCAATTCTCAATCCTCAATCCTCAATCCTCAGACCTCAAACATCAATACTCAACCCTCAGTCCTGGTCCTCAATCCACAACACTCAATCCTCGATCCTCAATCTTCAATCATCAATATTCAATCTTCAATCCTCAATCCTCAATCGTCAATACTCAATCTTCAATCCTCAATGTTCTAACCTCAATACGCTATCCTCAATCCTCAATCTTAACCTTCATTCCTCAGTACTCAATCTTCAATCCTCAATCCACAATCCTCAATCCTCAATCCTCAATCTTCAATACCCAATACTCAATCTTCAATCCTCAATCCTCAATCCTCAGTCCTCAATCCTCAATCCTCAATCCTCAATCGTCAATCTTCAATCCTCAATACTCAATCTTCAATCCTCAATCCTCAATACTCAATACTCAATCCTCATTCTTCAATCCTCAATACCTAATCCTCAATCTTCAATCCTCAATCCTCAATCCTCAATCCTCAATACTCAATACTCAATCCTCATTCTTCAATCCTCAGTACCCAATCCTCAATCTTCAATCCTCAATCCTCAATTCTCAATCCTCAACCCTCAATCCTCAGACCTCAAACATCAATACTCAACCCTCAGTCCTCGTCCTCAATCCACAACCCCCAATACTCGATCCGCAACCTTCAATCACAATATTCAATATTCAACCCTCAATCCTCAATCCTCAATACTCAATACTCAATCCTCAATGTTCTATCCTCAATACGCAATCCTCAATCTTCAATCCTCAACCCTCAATCCTCAATCCTCAACCCTCAATCCTCAATCCTCAATCTTAACCTTCAATCCTCAGTACTCAATCTTCAATCCTCAATCCTCAATACTCAATCCTCAATTCTCAATCCTCGATCGTCAATCTTCAATCCTCAATACTCAATCTTCAATCCTCAATCCTCAATACTCAATACTCAATCCTCATTCTTCAATCCTCAATACCCAATCCTCAATCTTCAATCCTCAATCCTCAATCCTCAATCCTCAATCCTCAATCTTCAATCCTCAATCGTCAATCCTCATTCTGCAATCCTCAATACCCAATCCTCAATCTTCAAGCCTCAATCCTCAATCCTCAATCCTCAATCCTCAATCTTCAATCCTCAATCGTCAATCCTCAATCCACAATCCTCAATCTTCAATCCTCAATACTCAATCTTCAATCCTCAATCCTCAATCCTCAATCGTCAACCTTCAATCCTCAATACTCAATCTTCAATCCTCAATCCTCAATCGTCAACCTTCAATCCTCAATACTCAATCTTCAATCCTCAATCCTCAACCCTCAATCCTCAATCCTCAATCCTCAATCCTCAATCTTAATCTTCAATCCTCAGTACTCAATCTTCAATCCTCAATCCTCAATACTCAATCCTCAATTCTCAATCCTCGATCGTCAATCTTCAATCCTCAATACTCAATCTTCAATCCTCAATACTCAACCCTCAGTCCTCGTCCTCAATCCACAACACTCAATCCTCGATCCTCAATCTTCAATCATCAATATTCAATCTTCAATCCTCAATCCTCAATCCTCAATACTCAATCTTCAATCCTCAATGTTCTATCCTCAATACGCTATCCTCAATCCTCAATCTTAATCTTCAATCCTCAGTACTCAACCTTCAATCCTCAATCCTCAATACTCAATCCTCAATTCTCAATCCTCGATCGTCAATCTTCAATCCTCAATTCTCAATCTTCAATCCTCAATACTCAATCTTCAATCCTCAATGCTCAGTCCTCAAATTTCAATTCTTAATCCTCAATCCGGAACCCTCAATCTTCAGCCCTCAGTCCTCAACAATCGGTTGTCAATCCTCAATCCTCAATAGAATATACTCAATTCACAGTTTTCAATACTAAATACTCAATCTGCAATCTTCAAACCTCTAGCCACAAACATCAATCCTCATCACTCAACCCTCAACACTCAGTCCTCAATGTTCAACCCTCAATCCTCAATTCTCAATCTTCTATCCTCAATACTGAACCTTCAATCCTCAATCCTCAATCCTCAGTCCTCAATCCTCAATCCTCACTCTTAATCTTCAATCCTCAGTACTCAATCTTCAATCCTCAATCCTCATTCTGCGATCCTCAATACCCAATCCTCAATCTTCAATCCTCAATCCTCAATCCTCAATCCTCAATCCTCAATACTCAATCTTCAATCCTCAATGCCCAGTCCTCAAATTTCAATTCTGAATCCTCAATCCGGAACCCTCAATCTTCAGCCCTCAGTCCTCAACAATCAGTTGTCAATCCTCAATCATCAAGAGAATATCATCAATTCACAGTTTTCAATACTCAATAGTCAATCTGCAATCTTCAAATCTCTATCCACAAACATCAATTCTCATCACTCAACCCTCAGCACTCAGTCTTCAATCCTCAATCCTCAATCCTCAATCCTCAATCCTCAATCCTCATTCTTCAATCCTCAATACCCAATTCTCAATCCTCAATTCTCAATCCTCAATCCTCAATCCTCAGACCTCAAACAGCAGTAGTCAACCCTCAGTCCTCGTCCTCAATCCACAACCATCAATCCTCAAGCCTCAATATTAAATCATCAATATTCAATCTTCAGTCCTCAATCCTCAATCCTCAATCCTCAATCCTCAATGTTCAATCCGCAATACCCAATCCTCAATCTTCTATCCGCAATCCTCAATCCTCAATCCTCAATCCTCAATCCTCAATCCTCAATCCTCAATCTTCAATCCTCAATACTCAATCTTCAATCCTCAATCCTCAATCCTCAATCCTCAATCCTCAATCTTCAATCGTCAATACTCAATCTTCAATCCTCAATCCTCAATCCTCAATCCTCAATCCTCAATCCTCAATCTTAATCTTCAATCCTCAGTTCTCAATCTTCAATCCTCAATCCACAATCCTCTATCCTCGATCCTCAATCTTCAATACCCAATACTGAATCTTCAATCCTCAATCCTCAATCCTCAATCCTCAATCCTCAATCCTCAATCCTCAATCGTCAATCTTCAATCCTCAATACTCAATCTTCAATCCTCAATCCTCAATACTCAATACTCAATCCTCATTCTTCAATCCTCAATACCTAATCCTCAATATTCAATTCTCAATCCTCAATCCTCAATCCTCAATACTCAATACACAATCCTCATTCTTCAATCCTCAGTACCCAATCCTCAATCTTCAATCCTCAATCCTCAATTCTCAATCCTCAACCCTCAATCCTCAGACCTCAAACATCAATACTCAACCCTCAGTCCTCGTGCTCAATCCACAACCCCCAATACTCAATCCTCAATCTTCAATTCTCAATCCTCAATCCTCAATCCACAATCCTGAATCCTCAATCCTGAATCCTCAACCTTCAGCCATCAGTCCTCAACAATCAGTTGTCAATCCTCAATCCTCAAGAGAATATCATCAATTCACAGTTTTCAATACTCAATACTCAATCTGCAATCTTCAAATCTCTATCCACAAACATCAATTCTCATCACTCAACCCTCAACACTCAGTCTTCAATCCTCAATACTCAATCCTCAATCCTCAATCCTCATTCTTCAATCCTGAATACCCAATTCTCAATCTTCAATCCTCAATACTCAATCCTCAATTCTCAATCCTCAAACCTCAATCCTCAATCCTCAGACCTCAAACAGCAGTAGTCAACCCTCAGTCCTCGTCCTCAATCCACAACCATCAATCCTCAAGCCTCAATATTAAATCATCAATATTCAATCTTCAGTCCTCAATCCTCAATCCTCAATCCTCAATCCTCAATGTTCAATCCGCAATACCCAATCCTCAATCTTCTATCCGCAATCCTCAATCCTCAATCCTCAATCCTCAATCCTCAATCCTCAATCCTCAATCTTCAATCCTCAATACTCAATCTTCAATCCTCAATCCTCAATCCTCAATCCTCAATCCTCAATCTTCAATCGTCAATACTCAATCTTCAATCCTCAATCCTCAATCCTCAATCCTCAATCCTCAATCCTCAATCCTCAATCTTAATCTTCAATCCTCAGTTCTCAATCTTCAATCCTCAATCCACAATCCTCTATCCTCGATCCTCAATCTTCAATACCCAATACTGAATCTTCAATCCTCAATCCTCAATCCTCAATCCTCAATCCTCAATCCTCAATCCTCAATCGTCAATCTTCAATCCTCAATACTCAATCTTCAATCCTCAATCCTCAATACTCAATACTCAATCCTCATTCTTCAATCCTCAATACCTAATCCTCAATATTCAATTCTCAATCCTCAATCCTCAATCCTCAATACTCAATACACAATCCTCATTCTTCAATCCTCAGTACCCAATCCTCAATCTTCAATCCTCAATCCTCAATTCTCAATCCTCAACCCTCAATCCTCAGACCTCAAACATCAATACTCAACCCTCAGTCCTCGTGCTCAATCCACAACCCCCAATACTCAATCCTCAATCTTCAATTCTCAATCCTCAATCCTCAATCCACAATCCTGAATCCTCAATCCTGAATCCTCAACCTTCAGCCATCAGTCCTCAACAATCAGTTGTCAATCCTCAATCCTCAAGAGAATATCATCAATTCACAGTTTTCAATACTCAATACTCAATCTGCAATCTTCAAATCTCTATCCACAAACATCAATTCTCATCACTCAACCCTCAACACTCAGTCTTCAAGCCTCAATACTCAATCCTCAATCCTCAATCCTCATTCTTCAATCCTGAATACCCAATTCTCAATCTTCAATCCTCAATACTCAATCCTCAATTCTCAATCCTCAAACCTCAATCCTCAGACCTCAAACAGCAATACTCAACCCTCAGTCCTCGTCCTCAATCCACAACCATCAATCCTCAATCCTCAATATTCAATCATCAATATTCAATCTTCAGTCCTCAATCCTCAATCCTCAATCCTCAATCCTCAATGTTCATTCCGCAATACCCAATCCTCAATCTTCTATCCGCAATCCTCAATCCTCAATGCTCAATCCTCAATCCTCAATCCTCAATATTCAATCCTCAATACTCAATCTTCAATCCTCAATCCTCAATCCTCAATCCTCAATCCTCATTCTTCAATCCTCAACACCCAATCCTCAATTTTCAATCCTCAATCCTCAATCCTCAATTCTCAATCCTCAATCCTCAATCCTCAGACCTCAAACATCAATACTCAACCCTCAGTCCTCGTCCTCAATCCACAACACTCAATCCTCGATCCTCAATCTTCAATCATCAATATTCAATCTTCAATCCTCAATCCTCAATCCTCAATACTCAATCTTCAATCCTCAATGTTCTAACCTCAATACGCTATCCTCAATCCTCAATCTTAAAATTCATTCCTCAGTACTCAATCTTCAATCCTCAATCCACAATCCTCAATCCTCAATCCTCAATCTTCAATACCCAATACTCAATCTTCAATCCTCAATCCTCAATCCTCAATCTTCAATCCTCAATACTCAATCTTCAATCCTCAATCCTCAATCCTCAATCCTCAAACCTCAATCCTCAATCTTAATCTTCAATCCTCATCACTCAATCTTCAATCCTCAATCCTCAATCCTCAATCCTCAATCCTCAATCTTCAATCCCCAATACTCAATCTTCAATCCTCAATCCTCAATCCTCAATCCTCAATCCTCAATCCTCACTCCTCAATCGTCAATCTTCAATCCTCAATACTCAATCTTCAATCCTCAATCCTCAATACTCAATACTCAATACTCATTCTTCAATCCTCAATACCGAATCCTCAATCTTCAATGATCAATCCTCAATCCTCAATACTCAATCCTCAATCTTCAATCCTCAATCGTGAATCCTCAATCCACAATCCTCAATCTTCAATCCTCAATACTCAATCTTCAATCCTCAATCCTCAATCCTCAATCCTCAATCCTCAATCCTCAATCCTCAATCGTCAATCTTCAATCCTCAATACTCAATCTTCAATCCTTAATCCTCAATCCTCAATCCTCAATACTCATTCTTCAATCCACAATACCCAATCCTCAATCTTCAATCCTCCATCCTCAATCCTCAATCCTCAATCCTCAAACCCCAATCTTCAATCCTCAGTCCCAAATCCTCAATCTTCAATACTCACTCCTCAATCCTCAATCTTCAATCCTTAATACTCAGTCTTCAATCCTCAATCCTCAATCCTCAATCCTCAATCCTCATTCTTCAATCCTCAATCCACAATCCTCAATCCTCAGTCCTCGATCCTCAATCTTCAATCCTCAATGCTCAACCTTCAATCCTCCATCCTCAATCCTCAATCCTCAATCCTCAATCCTCAATCGTCAGGCTTCAATGCTGAATACTCAATCTTCAATCCTCAATCCTCAATCCTCAATCCTCATTCCTCATTCTTCAATCCTCAATACCCAATCCTCAATCTTCAATCCTCAATCCTCAATCCTCAATCCTCAATCCTCAATCTTCAATCCTCAATCGTCAATCCTCAATCCACAATCCTCAATCTTCAATCCTCAATACTCAATCTTCAATCCTCAATCCTCAATTCTCAATCCTCAATCCTCAATCCTCAATCCTCAATCCTCAATCGTCAACCTTCAATCCTCAATACTCAATCTTCAATCCTCAATCCTCAACCCTCAATCCTCAATCCTCATTCTTCAATCCTCAATACCCAATCCTCAATCTTCAATCCTCAATCCTGAATCCTCAGTCATCAATCCTCAATCCTCAATCCTCAATCCTCAATCCTCAGACCTCAACCATCAATACCCAACCCTCAGTCCTCGTACTCAATCCACAACCCTCAATCCTCGATCCGCAACATTCAATCATCAATATTCAGTATTCAACCCTCAATCCTCAATCCTCAATACTCAATACTCAATCCTCAATGTTCTATCCTCAATACGCAATCCTCAATCCTTCAATCCTCCATCCTCAATCCTCAGTCCTCAAACCACAATTCTGAATACTCAATCCTGAATCCTCAATCTTCAGCACTCAGTCCTCAACAATTAGTTGTCAATCCTCAATCCTCAATAGAATATCCTCAGTTCAGTACTCAATCTTCAATCCTCAATCCTCAATCCTCAATCCTCAAACCTCAATCCTCAATCTTAATCTTCAATCCTCATCACTCAATCTTCAATCCTCAATCCTCAATCCTCAATCCTCAATCCTCAATCTTCAATCCTCAATACTCAATCTTCAATCTTCAATCCTCAATCCTCAATTCTCAATCCTCAATCCTCAATACTCAATCTTCAATCCTCCATCCTCAATCCTCAATCCTCAGTCCTCAATCGTCAGGCTTCAATGCTCAATACTCAATCTTCAATCCTCAATCCTCAATCCTCAATCCTCAATCCTCATTCTTCAATCCTCAATACCCAATCCTCAATCTTCAATCCTCAATCCTCAATCCTCAATTCTCAATTCTCAATCCTCAGTCCTCAGTCCTCAAACCTCAATCCTCAACCCTCAGACCTCATCCTCAATCCTTAATCGACAATCCTCAATCCTCAGCCTTCTATCCTCAATACTCAATCTTCAATCCTGAATCCTCAGACTTCAAACATCAATACTCCTCAACAATCAGTTGTCAATCCTCAATCCTCAAGAGAATATCATCAATTCACAGTTTTCAATACTCAATACTCAATCTGCAATCTTCAAATCTCTATCCACAAACATCAATTCTCATCACTCAACCCTCAACACTCAGTCTTCAATCCTCAATACTCAATCCTCAATCCTCAATCATCATTCTTCAATCCTGAATACCCAATTCTCAATCTTCAATCCTCAATCCTCAATCCTCAATTCTCAATCCTCAATCCTCAATCCTCAGACCTCAAACAGCAATACTCAACCCTCAGTCCTCGTCCTCAATCCACAACCATCAATCCTCAATCCTCAATATTCAATCATCAATATTCAATCTTCAGTCCTCAATCCTCAATCCTCAATCCTCAATCCTCAATCCTCAATCCTCATTCTTCAATCCTCAACACCCAATCCTCAATCTTCAATCCTCAATCCTCAATCCTCAATTCTCAATCCTCAACCCTCAATCCTCAGACCTCAAACATCAATACTCAACCCTCAGACCTCGTCCTCAATCCACAACACTCAATCCTCGATCCTCAATCTTCAATCATCAATATTCAATCTTCAATCCTCAATCCTCAATCCTCAATACCCAATCCTCAATCCTCAATGTTCTGTCCTCAATACGCAATCCTCAATCTTGAATCCTCAATCCTCAATCCTCAATCCTCAATCCTCAATCCTGAATCGTCAATCTTAATCTTCAATCCTCAGTACTCAATCTCCAATCCTCAATCCTCAATCCTCAATCCTCAATCCTCAATCTTCAATCCTCAATACTCAATCTTGAATCCTCAATCCTCAATCCTCAATCCTCAATCCTGAATCCTCAATCTTAATCTTCAATCCTCAGTACTCAATCTTCAATCCTCAATCCTCAATCCTCAATCCTCAATCCTCAATCCTCAATCTTCAATCCCCAATACTCAATCTTCAATCCTCAATCCTCAATCCTCAATCCTCAATCCTCAATCCTCAATCCTCAATCGTCAATCTTCAATCCTCAATACTCAATCTTCAATCCTCAATCCTCAATACTCAATACTCAATCCTCATTCTTCAATCCTCAATACCCAATCCTCAATCTTCAATCCTCAATACTCATTCTTCAATCCACAATACCCAATCCTCAATCTTCAATCCTCCATCCTCAATCCTCAATCCTCAATCCTCAAACCCCAATCTTCAATCCTCAGTCCCAAATCCTCAATCTTCAATACTCACTCCTCAATCCTCAATCTTCAATCCTTAATACTCAGTCTTCAATCCTCAATCCTCAATCCTCAATCCTCAATCCTCATTCTTCAATCCTCAATCCACAATCCTCAATCCTCAGTCCTCGATCCTCAATCTTCAATCCTCAATGCTCAATCTTCAATCCTCCATCCTCAATCCTCAATCCTCAATCCTCAATCCTCAATCGTCAGGCTTCAATGCTGAATACTCAATCTTCAATCCTCAATCCTCAATCCTCAATCCTCATTCCTCATTCTTCAATCCTCAATACCCAATCCTCAATCTTCAATCCTCAATCCTCAATCCTCAATCCTCAATCCTCAATCTTCAATCCTCAATCGTCAATCCTCAATCCACAATCCTCAATCTTCAATCCTCAATACTCAATCTTCAATCCTCAATCCACAATTCTCAATCCTCAATCCTCAATCCTCAATCCTCAATCCTCAATCGTCAACCTTCAATCCTCAATACTCAATCTTCAATCCTCAATCCTCAACCCTCAATCCTCAATCCTCATTCTTCAATCCTCAATACCCAATCCTCAATCTTCAATCCTCAATCCTGAATCCTCAGTCATCAATCCTCAATCCTCAATCCTCAATCCTCAATCCTCAGACCTCAACCATCAATACTCAACCCTCAGTCCTCGTACTCAATCCACAACCCTCAATCCTCGATCCGCAACCTTCAATCATCAATATTCAGTATTCAACCCTCAATCCTCAATCCTCAATACTCAATACTCAATCCTCAATGTTCTATCCTCAATACGCAATCCTCAATCTTCAATCCTCAATCCTCAATCCTCAATCCTCAACCCTCAATCCTCAATCCTCAATCTTAATCTTCAATCCTCAGTACTCAATCTTCAATCCTCAATCCTGAATCCTCAATCCTCAATCCTCAATCTTCAATCCTCAATACTCAATCTTCAATCCTCAATCCTCAATCCTCAATCCTCAAACCTCAATCCTCAATCTTAATCTTCAATCCTCATCACTCAATCTTCAATCCTCAATCCTCAATCCTCAATCCTCAATCCTCAATCTTCAATCCTCAATACTCAATCTTCAATCCTCAATCCTCAATTCTCAATCCTCAATCCTCAATCCTCAATCCTCAATCCTCAATCGTCAACCTTCAATCCTCAATACTCAATCTTCAATCCTCAATCCTCAACCCTCAATCCTCAATCCTCATTCTTCAATCCTCAATACCCAATCCTCAATCTTCAATCCTCAATCCTGAATCTTCAATCCTCAGTCCTCAATCCTCAATCCTCAATCCTCAATCCTCAATCCTCAATCGTCAATCTTCAATCCTCAATACGCAATCTTCAATCCTCAATCCTCAATACTCAATACTCAATACTCATTCTTCAATCCTCAATACCGAATCCTCAATCTTCAATGATCAATCCTCAATCCTCAATCCTCAATCCTCAATCTTCAATCCTCAATCGTGAATCCTCAATCCACAATCCTCAATCTTCAATCCTCAATACTCAATCTTCAATCCTCAATCCTCAATCCTCAATCCTCAATCCTCAATCCTCAATCCTCAATCCTCAATCGTCAATCTTCAATCCTCAATACTCAATCTTCAATCTTTAATCCTCAATCCTCAATCCTCAATACTCATTCTTCAATCCACAATACCCAATCCTCAATCTTCAATCCTCCATCCTCAATCCTCAATCCTCAATCCTCAAACCCCAATCTTCAATCCTCAGTCCCAAATCCTCAATCTTCAATACTCACTCCTCAATCCTCAATCTTCAGTCCTCAATACTCAATCTTCAATCCTCAATCCTCAATCCTCAATCCTCAATCCTCAATCCTCAATCCTCAATGGTCAATCTTCAATCATCAATACTCAATCTTCAATCCTTAATCCTCAATCCTCAATCCTCAATACTCATTCTTCAATCCACAATACCCAATCCTCAATCTTCAATCCTCCATCCTCAATCCTCAATCCTCAATCCTCAAACCCCAATCTTCAATCCTCAGTCCCAAATCCTCAATCTTCAATACTCACTCGTCAATCCTCAATCTTCAATCCTCAATACTCAGTCTTCAATCCTCAATCCTCAATCCTCAATCCTCATTCCTCATTCTTCAATCCTCAATACCCAATCCTCAATCTTCAATCCTCAATCCTCTATCCTCAATTCTCAATCCTCAATCCTCAATCCTCAGTCCTCAGTCCTCAAACCTCAATCCTCAACCCTCAGCCCTCATCCTCAATCCTTAATCGACAATCCTCAATCCTCAATCTTCTATCCTCAATACTCAATCTTCAATCCTGAATCCTCAATTATCAATCTTCAATCCTCAATTCTCAATCTTCGATCCTCAATCTTGAATCCTCAGTCCCCAATTCTCAATCTTCTATCCGCAATCCTCAATCCTCCCATCGTCAATCCTCAATGCTCAGTCTGCAATCCTCAATCGTCAATACTCAATCCTCAATCCTCAATCGTCAATCCTCAATACTCAATCTTCAATCCTCAACCCTCAATCCTCAATCCTCAATCCTCAATCCTCAATCCTCAATCCTCAATCGTCAATCTTCAATCCTCAATCCTCAATCGTCAGGCTTCAATGCTCAATACTCAATCTTCAATCCTCAATCCTCAATCCTCAATCCTCAATCCTCAGACCTCAAACATCAATACTCAACCCTCAGTCCTCGTCCTCATTCCACAACCCTCAATCCTCGATCCTCAATCTTCAATCATCAATATTCAATTTTCAATACTCACTCCTCAATCCTCAATCTTCAATCCTCAATACTCAGTCTTCAATCCTCAATCCTCAATCCTCAATCCTCAATCCTCATTCTTCAATCCTCTATCCTCAATCCTCAATCCTGAATCCTCGATCCTCAATCTTCAATCCTCAATACTCAGTCTTTAATCCTCCATCCTCAATCCTCAATCCTCAATCCTCAATCCTCAATCGTCAGGCTTCAATGCTCAATACTCAATCTTCTATCCTCAATCCTCAATCCTCAATCCTCAATCCTCATTCTTCAATCCTCAATACCCAATCCTCAATCTTCAATCCTCAATCCTCAATCCTCAATTCTCAATTCTCAATCCACAGTCCTCAGTCCTCAAACCTCAATCCTCAACCCTCAGACCTCATCCTCAATCCTTAATCGACAACCCTCAATCCTCAATCTTCTATCCTCAATACTCAATCTTCAATCCTGAATCCTCAGACTTCAAACATCAATACTCAACCCTCAGTCCTCGTCCTCAATCCACAACCCTCAATCCTCAATCCTCAATATTCAGTCATTAATATTCAACCTTCAATCCTCAATCCTCAATCCTCTATCCTCAACACTCAATCCTCAATGTTCAATCCTCAATACCCAATCCTCAGTCTTCAATCCTCAATCCTCAATCCTCAATCCTCAATCCTCAATCCTCAGTCCTCAAACCTCAATCCTGAATCCTCAACACTGAATCCTCAACCTTCAGCCCTAAGTCCTCAACAATCAGTTGTCAATCCTCAATCCTCAATAGAATATCCTCAATGCACAGTTTTCAATGCTCAATACTCAATCTGCAATCTTCAGACCTCTATCCACAAGCATCAATTCTCATCACTCAACCCTCAATACTCAGTCCCCAATCCTCAATCTTCAATCCTCAATCCTCAATCATCAATCCTCAATCTTAATCTTCAATCCTCAGTACTCAATCTTCAATCCTCAATCCTCAAACCTCAATCCTCAATCCTCAATCTTCAGACCTCAAACAGCAATACTCAACCCTCAGTCCTCGTCCTCAATCCACAACCATCAACCCTCAATCCTCAATATTCAATCATCAATATTCAATCTTCAGTCCTCAATCCTCAATCCTCAATCCTCAATCCTCAATGTTCAATCCGCAATACCCAATCCTCAATCTTCTATCCGCAATCCTCAATCCTCAATGCTCAATCCTCAATCCTCAATCCTCAGACCTCAAACAGCAGTAGTCAACCCTCAGTCCTCGTCCTCAATCCACAACCATCAATCCTCAATCCTCAATATTAAATCATCAATATTCAATCTTCAGTCCTCAATCCTCAATCCTCAATCCTCAATCCTCAATCTTCAATCCTCAATACTCAGTCTTCAATCCTCAATCCTCAATCCTCAATCCTCAATCCTCATTCTTCAATCCTCTATCCTCAATCCTCAATCCTGAATCCTCGATCCTCAATCTTCAATCCTCAATACTCAGTCTTTAATCCTCCATCCTCAATCCTCAATCCTCAATCCTCAATCCTCAATCGTCAGGCTTCAATGCTCAATACTCAATCTTCTATCCTCAATCCTCAATCCTCAATCCTCAATCCTCATTCTTCAATCCTCAATACCCAATCCTCAATCTTCAATCCTCAATCCTCAATCCTCAATTCTCAATTCTCAATCCACAGTCCTCAGTCCTCAAACCTCAATCCTCAACCCTCAGACCTCATCCTCAATCCTTAATCGACAACCCTCAATCCTCAATCTTCTATCCTCAATACTCAATCTTCAATCCTGAATCCTCAGACTTCAAACATCAATACTCAACCCTCAGTCCTCGTCCTCAATCCACAACCCTCAATCCTCAATCCTCAATATTCAGTCATTAATATTCAACCTTCAATCCTCAATCCTCAATCCTCTATCCTCAACACTCAATCCTCAATGTTCAATCCTCAATACCCAATCCTCAGTCTTCAATCCTCAATCCTCAATCCTCAATCCTCAATCCTCAATCCTCAGTCCTCAAACCTCAATCCTGAATCCTCAACACTGAATCCTCAACCTTCAGCCCTAAGTCCTCAACAATCAGTTGTCAATCCTCAATCCTCAATAGAATATCCTCAATGCACAGTTTTCAATGCTCAATACTCAATCTGCAATCTTCAGACCTCTATCCACAAGCATCAATTCTCATCACTCAACCCTCAATACTCAGTCCCCAATCCTCAATCTTCAATCCTCAATCCTCAATCATCAATCCTCAATCTTAATCTTCAATCCTCAGTACTCAATCTTCAATCCTCAATCCTCAAACCTCAATCCTCAATCCTCAATCTTCAGACCTCAAACAGCAATACTCAACCCTCAGTCCTCGTCCTCAATCCACAACCATCAACCCTCAATCCTCAATATTCAATCATCAATATTCAATCTTCAGTCCTCAATCCTCAATCCTCAATCCTCAATCCTCAATGTTCAATCCGCAATACCCAATCCTCAATCTTCTATCCGCAATCCTCAATCCTCAATGCTCAATCCTCAATCCTCAATCCTCAGACCTCAAACAGCAGTAGTCAACCCTCAGTCCTCGTCCTCAATCCACAACCATCAATCCTCAATCCTCAATATTAAATCATCAATATTCAATCTTCAGTCCTCAATCCTCAATCCTCAATCCTCAATCCTCAATGTTCAATCCGCAATACCCAATCCTCAATCTTCAATCCTCAATCCTCAATCCTCAATTTTCAATTCTCAATTCTCAATCCTCAGTCCTCAGTCCTCAAACCTCAATCCTCAACCCTCAGACCTCATCCTCGATACTTAATCGACTATCCTCAATCCTCAATCTTCTATCCGCAATACTCAATCTTCAATCCTGAATCCTCAGACTTCAAACATCAATTCTCAACCCTCAGTCCTCGTCCTCAATCCATAACCCTCAATCCTCAATCCTCAATATTCAGTCATTAATATTCAACCTTCAATCCTCAATCCTCAATCCTCTATCCTCAACACTCAATCCTCAATGTTCAATCCTCAATACCCAATCCTCAGTCTTCAATCCTCAATCCTCAATCCTCAATCCTCAATCCTCAATCCTCAGTCCTCAAACCTCAATCCTGAATCCTCAACCCTGAATCCTCAATCTTCAGCCCTAAGTCCTCAACAATCAGTTGTCAATCCTCAATCCTCAATAGAATATCCTCAATTCACAGTTTTCAATACTCAATACTCAATCTGCAATCTTCAGACCTCTATCCACAAGCATCAATTCTCATCACTCAACCCTCAATACTCAGTCCCCAATCCTCAATCTTCAATCCTCAATCGTCAATCATCAATCCTCAATCTTAATCTTCAATCCTCAGTACTCAATCTTCAATCCTCAATCCTCAATCTTCAATCCTCAATACTCAATCTTGAATCCTCAATCCTCAATCCTCAATCCTCAATCCTCAATCCTCAATCTTAATCTTCAATACTCAGTACTCAATCTTCAATCCTCAATCGTCAATCCTCAATCCACAATCCTCAATCCTCAATCTTCAATCCTCAATCCTCAATCTTCAATCCTCAACCCTCAATCCTCAATCCTCAATCCTCAATCCTCAATCCTCAATCGTCAACCTTCAATCCTCAATGCTCAATCTTCAATGCTCAATCCTCAATCCTCAATCCTCAATCCTCATTCTTCAATCCTCAATACCCAATCCTCAATCTTCAATCCTCAATCCTCAATCCTCAATCCTCAATCCTCAGACCCCAAACATCAATACTCAACCCTCAGTCCTCGTCCTCATTCCACAACACTCAATCCTCGATCCTCAATCTTCAATCATCAATATTCAATTTTCAATCCTCAATCCTCAATCCTCAATACTCAATACTCAATCCTCAATCCTCAATCCTCAATCCTCAATCCTCAATCCTCAATCTTAATCTTCAATCCTCAACCCTCAATCCTCAATCCTCAATCCACAATCCTCAAACACCAATCTTCAATCCTCAGTCCCAAATCCTCAATCTTCAATACTCACTCCCCAATCCTCAATCTTCAATCCTCAATACTCAGTCTTCAATCCTCAATCCTCAATCCTCAATCCTCAATCCTCATTCTTCAATCCTCTATCCTCAATCCTCAATCCTCAATCCTCGATCCTCAATCTTCAATCCTCAATACTCAATCTTCAATCCTCCATCCTCAATCCTCAATCCTCAATCCTCAATCGTCAGGCTTCAATGCTCAATACTCAATCTTCAATCCTCAATCCTCAATCCTCAATCCTCAATCCTCATTCTTCAATCCTCAATACCCAATCCTCAATCTTCAATCCTCAATCCTCAATCCTCAATTCTCAATTCTCAATCCTCAGTCCTCAGTCCTCAAACCTCAATCCTCAACCCTCAGACCTCATCCTCAATCCTTAATCGACAATCCTCAATCCTCAACCTTCTATCCTCAATACTCAATCTTCAATCCTGAATCCTCAGACTTCAAACATCAATACTCAACCCTCAGTCCTCGTCCTCAATCCACAACCCTCAATCCTCAATCCTCAATATTCAGTCATTAATATTCAACCTTCAATCCTCAATCCTCAATCCTCTATCCTCAACACTCAATCCTCAATGTTCAATCCTCAATACCCAATCCTCAGTCTTCAATCCTCAATCCTCAATCCTCAATCCTCAATCCTCAATCCTCAACACCCAATCCTCAATCTTCAATCCTCAATCCTCAATCCTCAATTCTCAATCCTCAACCCTCAATCCTCAGACCTCAAACATCAATACTCAACCCTCAGTCCTCGTCCTCAATCCACAACACTCAATCCTCGATCCTCAATCTTCCATCATCAATATTCAATCTTCAATCTTCAATCCTCAATCCTCAATACCCAATCCTCAATCCTCAATGTTCTATCCTCAATACGCAATCCTCAATCTTGAATCCTCAATCCTCAATCCTCAATCCTCAATCCTCAATCCTCAATCGTCAATCTTAATCTTCAATCCTCAGTACTCAATCTCCAATCCTCAATCCTCAATCCTCAATCCTCAATCCTCAATCTTCAGTCCTCAATACTCAATCTTGAATCCTCAATCCTCAATCCTCAATCCTCAATCCTGAATCCTCAATCTTAATCTTCAATCCTCAGTACTCAATCTTCAATCCTCAATCCTCAATCCTCAATCCTCAATCCCCAATCCTCAATCTTCAATCCCCAATACCCAATCTTCAATCCTCAATCCTCAATCCTCAATCCTCAATCCTCAATCCTCAATCCTCAATCGTCAATCTTCAATCCTCAATACTCAATCTTCAATCCTCAATCCTCAATACTCAATACTCAATCCTCATCCTTCAATCCTCAATACCCAATCCTCAATCTTCAATCCTCAATCCTCAATCCTCAATCCTCAATCCTCAATCCTCAATCTTCAATCCTCAATCGTCAATCCTCAATCCACAATCCTCAATCTTCAATCCTCAATACTCAATCTTCAATCCTCAATCCTCAATCCTCAATCCTCAATCCTCAATCCTCAATCCTCAATCCTCAATCGTCAACCTTCAATCCTCAATACTCAATCTTCAATCCTCAGTCCTCAACCCTCAATCCTCAATCCTCATTCTTCAATCCTCAATACCCAATCCTCAATCTTCAATCCTCAATCCTGAATCCTCAATCATCAATCCTCAATCCTCAATCCTCAATCCTCAGACCTCAACCATCAATACTCAACCCTCAGTCCTCGTACTCAATCCACAACCCTCAATCCTCGATCCGCAACCTTCAATCAGCAATATTCAATATTCAACCCTCAATCCTCAATCCTCAATACTCAATACTCAATCCTCAATGTTCTATCCTCAATACGCAATCCTCAATCTTCAATCCTCAATCCTCAATCCTCAATCCTCAACCCTCAATCCTCAATCCTCAATCTTAATCTTCAATCCTCAGTACTCAATCTTCAATCCTCAATCCTGACTCCTCAATCCTCAATCCTCAATCTTCAATCCTCAATACTCAATCTTCAATCCTCAATCCTCAATCCTCAATCCTCAAACCTCAATCCTCAATCTTAATCTTCAATCCTCATCACTCAATCTTCAATCCTCAATCCTCAATCCTCAATCCTCAATCCTAAATCTTCAATCCCCAATACTCAATCTTCAATCCTCAATCCTCAATCCTCAATCCTCAATCCTCAATCCTCAATCCTCACTCCTCAATCGTCAATCTTCAATCCTCAATACTCAATCTTCAATCCTCAATCCTCAATACTCAATACTCAATACTCATTCTTCAATCCTCAATACCGAATCCTCAATCTTCAATGATCAATCCTCAATCCTCAATACTCAATCCTCAATCTTCAATCCTCAATCGTGAATCCTCAATCCACAATCCTCAATCTTCAATCCTCAATACTCAATCTTCAATCCTCAATCCTCAATCCTCAATCCTCAATCCTCAATCCTCAATCCTCAATCGTCAATCTTCAGTCCTCAATACTCAATCTTCAATCCTTAATCCTCAATCCTCAATCCTCAATACTCATTCTTCAATCCACAATACCCAATCCTCAATCCTCAATTCTCAATCCTCAATCCTCAGTCCTCAATCCTCAAACCTCAATCCTCAACCTTCAGCCCTCATCCTCAATCCTTAATCGACAATCCTCAAACCTCAATCTTCTATTCTCAATACTCAATCTTCAACCCTGAATCCTCAATTATCAATCTTCAATCCTCAATTCTCAATCTTCGATCCTCAATCTTGAATCCTCAGTCCCCAATTCTCAATCTTCTATCCGCAATACTCAGTCCTCCCATCGTCAATCCTCAATGCTCAGTCTGCAATCCTCAATCGTCAATACTCAATCCTCAATCCTCAATCGTCAATCCTCAATACTCAATCTTCAATCCTCAACTCTCAATCCTCAATCCTCAATCCTCAATCCTCAATCCTCAATCCTCAATCGTCAATCTTCAATCCTCAATCCTCAATCGTCAGGCTTCAATGCTCAATACTCAATCTTCAATCCTCAATCCTCAATCCTCAATCCTCAATCCTCAATCCTCAATCGTCATTCTTCAATCCTCAATCCTCAATCGTCAGGCTTCAATGCTCAATACTCAATCATCAATGCTCAAACCTCAATCCTCAATCCTCAATCCTCATTCTTCAATCCTCAATACCCAATCCTCAATCTTCAATCCTCAATCCTCAATCCTCAATCCTCAATCCTCAATCCTCAATCCTCAATCCTCAGACCTCAAACATCAATACTCAACCCTCAGTCCTCGTCCTCATTCCACAACCCTCAATCCTCGATCCTCAATCTTCAATCATCAATATTCAATTTTCAATCCTCAATCCTCAATCCTCAATACCCAATACTCAATCCTCAATGTTCTATCCTCAATACGCAATCCTCAATCTTCAATCCTCAATCCTCAATCCTCAATCCTCAATGCTCAATCCTCAATCCTCAATCCTCAATCTTAATCTTCAATCCTCAACCCTCAATCCTCAATCCTCAATCCACAATCCTCAAACACCAATCTTCAATCCTCAGTCCCAAATCCTCAATCTTCAATACTCACTGCTCAATCCTCAATCTTCAATCCTCAATACTCAGTCTTCAATCCTCAATCCTCAATCCTCAATCCTCAATCGTCATTCTTCAATCCTCTATCCTCAATCCTCAATCCTCAATCCTCGATCCTCAATCTTCAATCCTCAATACTCAATCTTCAATCCTCCATCCTCAATCCTCAATCCTCAATCCTCAATCCTCAATCGTCAGGCTTCAATGCTCAATACTCAATCTTCAATCCTCAATCCTCAATCCTCAATCCTCAATCCTCATTCTTCAATCCTCAATACCCAATCCTCAATCTTCAATCCTCAATCCTCAATCCTCAATTCTCAATTCTCAATCCTCAGTCCTCAGTCCTCAAACCTCAATCCTCAACCCTCAGACCTCATCCTCAATCCTTAATCGACAATCCTCAATCCTCAATCTTCTATCCTCAATACTCAATCTTCAATCCTGAATCCTCAGACTTCAAACATCAATCCTCAATCCTCAATCCTCAATCCTCAATCCTCAATCCTCAATCCTCAATCGTCAATCTTCAATCCTCAATACTCAATCTTCTATCCTCAATCCTCAATCCTCAATCCTCAATCCTCATTCTTCGTTCCTCAATACCCAATTATCAATCTTCAATCCTCAATCCTCAATCCTCAATTCTCAATCCTCAATCCTCTGTCCTTAGTCCTCAAACCTCAATCCTCAACCCTCAGCCCTCATCCTCAAGCCTCAGTCCTCAAACCTCAATCCTGAATCCTCAACACTGAATCCTCAATCTTCAGCCCTAAATCCTCAACAATCAGTAGTCAATCCTCAATCCTCAATAGAATATCCTCAATTCACAGTTTTCAATACTCAATACTCAATCTGCAATCTGCAGACCTCTATCCACAAGCATCAATTCTCATCACTCAACCCTCAATACTCAGTCCCCTATCCTCAATCTTCAATCTTCAATCCTCAATCATCAATCCTCAATCTTAATCTTCAATCCTCAGTACTCAATCTTCAATCCTCAATCCTCAAACCTCAATCCTCAATCCTCAATCTTCAGACCTCAAACAGCAATACTCAACCCTCAGTCCTCGTCCTCAATCCACAACCATCAATCCTCAATCCTCAATATTCAATCATCAATATTCAATCTTCAGTCCTCAATCCTCAATCCTCAATCCTCAATCCTCAATGTTCAATCCGCAATACCCAATCCTCAATCTTCTATCCGCAATCCTCAATCCTCAATGCTCAATCCTCAATCCTCAATCCTCAGACCTCAAACAGCAGTAGTCAACCCTCAGTCCTCGTCCTCAATCCACAACCATCAATCCTCAATCCTCAATATTAAATCATCAATATTCAATCTTCAGTCCTCAATCCTCAATCCTCAATCCTCAATCCTCAATGTTCAATCCGCAATACCCAATCCTCAATCTTCAATCCTCAATCCTCAATCCTCGATCGTCAATCTTCAATCCTCAATTCTCAATCTTCAATCCTCAATGTTCTATCCTCAATACGCTATCCTCAATCCTCAATCTTAATCTTCAATCCTCAGTACTCAATCTTCAATCCTCAATCCTCAATACTCAATCCTCAATTCTCAATCCTCGATCGTCAATCTTCAATCCTCAATTCTCAATCTTCAATCCTCAATACTCAATCTTCAATCCTCAATGCTCAGTCCTCAAATTTCAATTCTTAATCCTCAATCCGGAACCCTCAATCTTCAGCCCTCAGTCCTCAACAATCGGTTGTCAATCCTCAATCCTCAATAGAATATACTCAATTCACAGTTTTCAATACTAAATACTCAATCTGCAATCTTCAAACCTCTAGCCACAAACATCAATTCTCATCACTCAACCCTCAACACTCAGTCCTCAATGTTCAACCCTCAATCCTCAATTCTCAATCTTCTATCCTCAATACTGAACCTTCAATCCTCAATCCTCAATCCTCAGTCCTCAATCCTCAATCCTCACTCTTAATCTTCAATCCTCAGTACTCAATCTTCAATCCTCAATCCTCATTCTGCGATCCTCAATACCCAATCCTCAATCTTCAATCCTCAATCCTCAATCCTCAATCCTCAATCCTCAATACTCAATCTTCAATCCCCAATGCTCAGTCCTCAAATTTCAATTCTGAATCCTCAATCCGGAACCCTCAATCTTCAGCCCTCAGTCCTCAACAATCAGTTGTCAATCCTCAATCATCAAGAGAATATCATCAATTCACAGTTTTCAATACTCAATACTCAATCTGCAATCTTCAAATCTCTATCCACAAACATCAATTCTCATCACTCAACCCTCAGCACTCAGTCTTCAATCCTCAATCCTCAATCCTCAATCCTCAATCCTCAATCCTCATTCTTCAATCCTCAATACCCAATTCTCAATCTTCAAACCTCAATCCTCAACCCTCAATTCTCAATCCTCAATCCTCAATCCTCAGACCTCAAACAGCAGTAGTCAACCCACAGTCCTCGTCCTCAATCCACAACCATCAATCCTCAAGCCTCAATATTAAATCATCAATATTCAATCTTCAGTCCTCAATCCTCAATCCTCAATCCTCAATCCTCAATGTTCAATCCGCAATACCCAATCCTCAATCTTCTATCCGCAATCCTCAATCCTCAATCCTCAATCCTCAATCCTCAATCCTCAATCCTCAATCTTCAATCCTCAATACTCAATCTTCAATCCTCAATCCTCAATCCTCAATCCTCAATCCTCAATCTTCAATCCTCAATACTCAATCTTCAATCCTCAATCCTCAATCCTCAATCCTCAATCCTCAATCCTCAATCTTAATCTTCAATCCTCAGTTCTCAATCTTCAATCCTCAATCCACAATCCTCAATCCTCGATCCTCAATCTTCAATACCCAATACTGAATCTTCAATCCTCAATCCTCAATCCTCAATCCTCAATCCTCAATCCTCAATCCTCAATCGTCAATCTTCAATCCTCAATACTCAATCTTCAATCCTCAATCCTCAATACTCAATACTCAATCCTCATTCTTCAATCCTCAATACCTAATCCTCAATATTCAATCCTCAATCCTCAATCCTCAATCCTCAATACTCAATACACAATCCTCATTCTTCAATCCTCAGTACCCAATCCTCAATCTTCACTCCTCAATCCTCAATTCTCAATCCTCAACCCTCAATCCTCAGACCTCAAACATCAATACTCAACCCTCAGTCCTCGTGCTCAATCCACAACCCCCAATACTCAATCCTCAATCTTCAATTCTCATCACTCAACCCTCAACACTCAGTCTTCAATCCTCAATACTCAATCCTCAATCCTCAATCCTCATTCTTCAACCCTGAATACCCAATTCTCAATCTTCAATCCTCAATACTCAATCCTCAATTGTCAATCCTCAATCCTCAATCCTCAGACCTCAAACAGCAATACTCAACCCTCAGTCCTCGTCCTCAATCCACAACCATCAATCCTCAATCCTCAATATTCAATCATCAATATTCAATCTTCAGTCCTCAATCCTCAATTCTCAATCCTCAATCCTCAATGTTCAATCCGCAATACCCAATCCTCAATCTTCAATCCTCAATCCTCAATCCTCAATCCTCAATCCTCATTCTTCAATCCTCAACACCCAATCCTCAATCTTCAATCCTCAATCCTCAATCCTCAATTCTCAATCCTCAACCCTCAATCCTCAGACCTCAAACATCAATACTCAACCCTCAGTCCTCGTCCTCAATCCACAACACTCAATCCTCGATCCTCAATCTTCAATCATCAATATTCAATCTTCAATCCTCAATCCTCAATCCTCAATACCCAATCCTCAATCCTCAATGTTCTATCCTCAATACGCAATCCTCAATCTTGAATCCTCAATCCTCAATCCTCAATCCTCAATCCTCAATCCTCAATCGTCAATCTTAATCTTCAATCCTCAGTACTCAATCTCCAATCCTCAATCCTCAATCCTCAATCCTCAATCCTCAATCTTCAATCCTCAATACTCAATCTTGAATCCTCAATCCTCAATCCTCAATCCTCAATCATGAATCCTCAATCTTAATCTTCAATCCTCAGTACTCAATCTTCAATCCTCAATGCTCAATCCTCAATCCTCAATCCTCAATCCTCAATCCTCAATCCTCAATCCTCAATCGTCAACCTTCAATCCTCAATACTCAATCTTCAATCCTCAATCCTCAACCCTCAATCCTCAATCCTCATTCTTCAATCCTCAATACCCAATCCTCAATCTTCAATCCTCAATCCTGAATCCTCAATCATCAATCCTCAATCCTCAATCCTCAATCCTCAGACCTCAACCATCAATACTCAACCCTCAGTCCTCGTACTCAATCCACAACCCTCAATCCTCTATCCGCAACCTTCAATCAGCAATATTCAATATTCAACCCTCAATCCTCAATCCTCAATACTCAATACTCAATCCTCAATGTTCTATCCTCAATACGCAATCCTCAATCTTCAATCCTCAATCCTCAATCCTCAATCCTCAACCCTCAATCCTCAATCCTCAATCTTAATCTTCAATCCTCAGTACTCAATCTTCAATCCTCAATCCTGAATCCTCAATCCTCAATCCTCAATCTTCAATCCTCAATACTCAATCTTCAATCCTCAATCCTCAATCCTCAATCCTCAAACCTCAATCCTCAATCTTAATCTTCAATCCTCATCACTCAATCTTCAATCCTCAATCCTCAATCCTCAATCCTCAATCCTCAATCCTCAATCCTCACTCCTCAATCGTCAATCTTCAATCCTCAATACTCAATCTTCAATCCTCAATCCTCAATACTCAATACTCAATACTCATTCTTCAATCCTCAATACCGAATCCTCAATCTTCAATGATCAATCCTCAATCCTCAATACTCAATCCTCAATCTTCAATCCTCAATCGTGAATCCTCAATCCACAATCCTCAATCTTCAATCCTCAATACTCAATCTTCAATCCTCAATCCTCAATCCTCAATCCTCAATCCTCAATCCTCAATCCTCATTCGTCAATCTTCAATCCTCAATACTCAATCTTCAATCCTTAATCCTCAATCCTCAATCCTCAATACTCATTCTTCAATCCACAATACCCAATCCTCAATCTTCAATCCTCCATCCTCAATCCTCAATCCTCAATCCTCAAACCCCAATCTTCAATCCTCAGTCCCAAATCCTCAATCTTCAATACTCACTCCTCAATCCTCAATCTTCAATCCTCAATACTCAGTCTTCAATCCTCAATCCTCAATCCTCGAGCCTCAATCCTCATTCATCAATCCTCAATCCACAATCCTCAATCCTCAGTCCTCGAACCTCAATCTTCAATCCTCAATGCTCAATCTTCAATCCTCCATCCTCAATCCTCAATCCTCAATCCTCAATCGTCAGGCTTCAATGCTGAATACTCAATCTTCAATCCTCAATCCTCAATCCTCAATCCTCATTCCTCATTCTTCAATCCTCAATACCCAATCCTCAATCTTCAATCCTCAATCCTCAATCCTCAATCCACAATTCTCAATCTTCAATCCTCAATCGTCAATCCTCAATCCACAATCCTCAATCTTCAATCCTCAATACTCAATCTTCAATCCTCAATCCTCAATTCTCAATCCTCAATCCTCAATCCTCAATCCTCAATCCTCAATCGTCAACCTTCAATCCTCAATACTCAATCTTCAATCCTCAATCCTCAAACCTCAATCCTCAATCCTCATTCTTCAATCCTCAATACCCAATCCTCAATCTTCAATCCTCAATCCTGAATCCTCAATCATCAATCCTCAATCCTCAATCCTCAATCCTCAATCCTCAGACCTCAACCATCAATACTCAACCCTCAGTCCTCGTACTCAATCCACAACACTCAATCCTCGATCCGCAACCTTCAATCATCAATATTCAATATTCAACCCTCAATCCTCAATCCTCAATACTCAATACTCAATCCTCAATGTTCTATCCTCAATACGCAATCCTCAATCTTCAATCCTCAATCCTGAATCCTCAATCCTCAATCCTCAATCTTCAATCCTCAATACTCAATCTTCAATCCTCAATCCTCAATCCTCAATCCTCAAACCTCAATCCTCAATCTTAATCTTCAATCCTCATCACTCAATCTTCAATCCTCAATCCTCAATCCTCAATCCTCAATCCTCAATCTTCAATCCTCAATACTCAATCTTCAATCCTCAATCCTCAATTCTCAATCCTCAATCCTCAATCCTCAATCCTCAATCCTCAATCGTCAACCTTCAATCCTCAATACTCAATCTTCAATCCTCAATCCTCAACCCTCAATCCTCAATCCTCATTCTTCAATCCTCAATACCCAATCCTCAATCTTCAATCCTCAATCCTGAATCTTCAATCCTCAATCCTCAATCCTCAATCCTCAATCCTCAATCCTCAATCCTCAATCGTCAATCTTCAATCCTCAATACTCAATCTTCAATCCTCAATCCTCAATACTCAATACTCAATACTCATTCTTCAATCCTCAATACCGAATCCTCAATCTTCAATGATCAATCCTCAATCCTCAATCCTCAATCCTCAATCTTCAATCCTCAATCGTGAATCCTCAATCCACAATCCTCAATCTTCAATCCTCAATACTCAATCTTCAATCCTCAATCCTCAATCCTCAATCCTCAATCCTCAATCCTCAATCCTCAATCCTCAATCGTCAATCTTCAATCCTCAATACTCAATCTTCAATCCTTAATCCTCAATCCTCAATCCTCAATACTCATTCTTCAATCCACAATACCCAATCCTCAATCTTCAATCCTCCATCCTCAATCCTCAATCCTCAATCCTCAAACCCCAATCTTCAATCCTCAGTCCCAAATCCTCAATCTTCAATACTCACTCCTCAATCCTCAATCTTCAATCCTCAATACTCAATCTTCAATCCTCAATCCTCAATCCTCAATCCTCAATCCTCAATCCTCAATGGTCAATCTTCAATCATCAATACTCAATCTTCAATCCTTAATCCTCAACCCTCAATCCTCAATACTCATTCTTCAATCCACAATACCCAATCCTCAATCTTCAATCCTCCATCCTCAATCCTCAATCCTCAATCCTCAAACCCCAATCTTCAATCCTCAGTCCCAAATCCTCAATCTTCAATACTCACTCCTCAATCCTCAATCTTCAATCCTCAATACTCAGTCTTCAATCCTCAATCCTCAATCCTCAATTCTCAATCCTCATTCTTCAATCCTCAATCCTCAATCCTCAATCCTCAATCCTCAATCGTCAACCTTCAATCCTCAATACTCAATCTTCAATCCTCAATCCTCAACCCTCAATCCTCAATCCTCATTCTTCAATCCTCAATACCCAATCCTCAATCTTCAATCCTCAATCCTGAATCCTCAATCATCAATCCTCAATCCTCAATCCTCAATCCTCAGACCTCAACCATCAATACTCAACCCTCAGTCCTCGTACTCAATCCACAACCCTCAATCCTCGATCCGCAACCTTCAATCAGCAATATTCAATATTCAACCCTCAATCCTCAATCCTCAATACTCAATACTCAATCCTCAATGTTCTATCCTCAATACGCAATCCTCAATCTTCAATCCTCAATCCTCAATCCTCAATCCTCAACCCTCAATCCTCAATCCTCAATCTTAATCTTCAATCCTCATTACTCAATCTTCAATCCTCAATCCTGAATCCTCAATCCTCAATCCTCAATCTTCAATCCTCAATACTCAATCTTCAATCCTCAATCCTCAATCCTCAATCCTCAAACCTCAATCCTCAATCTTAATCTTCAATCCTCATCACTCAATCTTCAATCCTCAATCCTCAATCCTCAATCCTCAATCCTCAATCCTCAATCCTCACTCCTCAATCGTCAATCTTCAATCCTCAATACTCAATCTTCAATCCTCAATCCTCAATACTCAATACTCAATACTCATTCTTCAATCCTCAATACCGAATCCTCAATCTTCAATGATCAATCCTCAATCCTCAATACTCAATCCTCAATCTTCAATCCTCAATCGTGAATCCTCAATCCACAATCCTCAATCTTCAATCCTCAATACTCAATCTTCAATCCTCAATCCTCAATCCTCAATCCTCAATCCTCAATCCTCAATCCTCATTCGTCAATCTTCAATCCTCAATACTCAATCTTCAATCCTTAATCCTCAATCCTCAATCCTCAATACTCATTCTTCAATCCACAATACCCAATCCTCAATCTTCAATCCTCCATCCTCAATCCTCAATCCTCAATCCTCAAACCCCAATCTTCAATCCTCAGTCCCAAATCCTCAATCTTCAATACTCACTCCTCAATCCTCAATCTTCAATCCTCAATACTCAGTCTTCAATCCTCAATCCTCAATCCTCGAGCCTCAATCCTCATTCTTCAATCCTCAATCCACAATCCTCAATCCTCAGTCCTCGAACCTCAATCTTCAATCCTCAATGCTCAATCTTCAATCCTCCATCCTCAATCCTCAATCCTCAATCCTCAATCGTCAGGCTTCAATGCTGAATACTCAATCTTCAATCCTCAATCCTCAATCCTCAATCCTCATTCCTCATTCTTCAATCCTCAATACCCAATCCTCAATCTTCAATCCTCAATCCTCAATCCTCAATCCACAATCCTCAATCTTCAATCCTCAATCGTCAATCCTCAATCCACAATCCTCAATCTTCAATCCTCAATACTCAATCTTCAATCCTCAATCCTCAATTCTCAATCCTCAATCCTCAATCCTCAATCCTCAATCCTCAATCCTCAATCGTCAACCTTCAATCCTCAATACTCAATCTTCAATCCTCAATCCTCAAACCTCAATCCTCAATCCTCATTCTTCAATCCTCAATACCCAATCCTCAATCTTCAATCCTCAATCCTGAATCCTCAATCATCAATCCTCAATCCTCAATCCTCAATCCTCAATCCTCAGACCTCAACCATCAATACTCAACCCTCAGTCCTCGTACTCAATCCACAACACTCAATCCTCGATCCGCAACCTTCAATCATCAATATTCAATATTCAACCCTCAATCCTCAATCCTCAATACTCAATACTCAATCCTCAATGTTCTATCCTCAATACGCAATCCTCAATCTTCAATCCTCAATCCTGAATCCTCAATCCTCAATCCTCAATCTTCAATCCTCAATACTCAATCTTCAATCCTCAATCCTCAATCCTCAATCCTCAAACCTCAATCCTCAATCTTAATCTTCAATCCTCATCACTCAATCTTCAATCCTCAATCCTCAATCCTCAATCCTCAATCCTCAATCTTCAATCCTCAATACTCAATCTTCAATCCTCAATCCTCAATTCTCAATCCTCAATCCTCAATCCTCAATCCTCAATCCTCAATCGTCAACCTTCAATCCTCAATACTCAATCTTCAATCCTCAATCCTCAACCCTCAATCCTCAATCCTCATTCTTCAATCCTCAATACCCAATCCTCAATCTTCAATCCTCAATCCTGAATCTTCAATCCTCAATCCTCAATCCTCAATCCTCAATCCTCAATCCTCAATCCTCAATCGTCAATCTTCAATCCTCAATACTCAATCTTCAATCCTCAATCCTCAATACTCAATACTCAATACTCATTCTTCAATCCTCAATACCGAATCCTCAATCTTCAATGATCAATCCTCAATCCTCAATCCTCAATCCTCAATCTTCAATCCTCAATCGTGAATTCTCAATCCACAATCCTCAATCTTCAATCCTCAATACTCAATCTTCAATCCTCAATCCTCAATCCTCAATCCTCAATCCTCAATCCTCAATCCTCAATCCTCAATCGTCAATCTTCAATCCTCAATACTCAATCTTCAATCCTTAATCCTCAATCCTCAATCCTCAATACTCATTCTTCAATCCACAATACCCAATCCTCAATCTTCAATCCTCCATCCTCAATCCTCAATCCTCAATCCTCAAACCCCAATCTTCAATCCTCAGTCCCAAATCCTCAATCTTCAATACTCACTCCTCAATCCTCAATCTTCAATCCTCAATACTCAATCTTCAATCCTCAATCCTCAATCCTCAATCCTCAATCCTCAATCCTCAATGGTCAATCTTCAATCATCAATACTCAATCTTCAATCCTTAATCCTCAACCCTCAATCCTCAATACTCATTCTTCAATCCACAATACCCAATCCTCAATCTTCAATCCTCCATCCTCAATCCTCAATCCTCAATCCTCAAACCCCAATCTTCAATCCTCAGTCCCAAATCCTCAATCTTCAATACTCACTCCTCAATCCTCAATCTTCAATCCTCAATACTCAGTCTTCAATCCTCAATCCTCAATCCTCAATTCTCAATCCTCATTCTTCAATCCTCAATCCTCAATCCTCAATCCTCAGTCCTCGATCCTCAATCTTCAATCCTCAATCCTCATTCCTCAATCCTCATTCTTCAATCCTCAAACCTCAATCCTCAACCCTCAGCCCTCATCCTCAGGCCTTAATCGACAATTCTCAATCCTCAATCTTCTATCCTCAATACTCAATCTTCAATCCTGAATCCTCAATTATCAATCTTCAATCCTCAATTCTCAATCTTCGATCCTCAATCTTGAATCCTCAGTCCCCTATTGTCAATCTTCTATCCGCAATCCTCAATCCTCCCATCGTCAATTCTCAATACTCAGTCTGCAATCCTCAATCGTCAATACTCAATCCTCAATCCTCAATCGTCAATACTCAATACTCAATCTTCAATCCTCAACCCTCAATCCTCAATCCTCAATCCTCAATCCTCAATCCTCAATCGTCAATCTTCAATCCTCAATACTCAATCTTCAATCCTCAATCCTCAGTCCTCAAACCTCAATTCTGAAACCTCAATCCTGAATCCTCAATCTTCAGCCCTCAGTCCTCAACATTCAGTTGTCAATCCTCAATCCTCAATAGAATATCCTCAATTCACAGTTTTCAATACCCAATACTCAATCTGCAATCTTCAAATCTCTATCCAGAAACATAAATTCTCATCACTCAACCCTCAACACTCAGTACTCAATGTTCAATCCTCATCCTCAATTTTGAATCTTCAATCCTTAATACTGAATCTTCAATTCGCAATCCTCAATCCCCAATCCTCAATCCTCAATCCTCAATCCTCAATCTTCAATCCTCAATACTCAATCTTCAATCCTCAATCCGCAATCCTCAATCCTCATTCGTCAATACACAATACCCAATCCTCAATCTTCAATCCTCAATCCTCAACTCTCATCTCAATCCTCAATCCTCAGACCTCAGACATCAATATTCAACACTCAGTCCTCAATCCTCAATCTTCAATCCTCAATCCTCAATCGTCAGGCTTCAATGCTCAATACTCAATCTTCAATCATCAATACTCAATCTTCAATCCTTAATCCTCAATCCTCAATCCTTAATACTCATTCTTCAATCCACAATACCCAATCCTCAATCTTCAATCCTCCATGCTCAATCCTCAATCCTCAATCCTCAAACCCCAATCTTCAATCCTCAGTCCCAAATCCTCAATCTTCAATACTCACTCCTCAATCCTCAACCTTCAATCCTCAATACTCAGTCTTCAATCCTCAATCCTCAATCCTCAATCCTCAATCCTCATTCTTCAATCCTCAATCCTAAATCCTCAATCCTCAGTCCTCGATCCTCAATCTTCGATCCTCAATACTCAATCTTCAATCCCCCATCCTCAATCCTCAATCCTCAATCCTCAATCCTCAATCGTCAGGCTTCAATGCTCAATACTCAATCTTCAATCCTCAATCCTCAATCCTCAATCCTCATTCCTCATTCTTCAATCCTCAATACCCAAACCTCAATCTTCAATCCTCAATCCTCAATCCTCAATTCTCAATCCTCAATCCTCAGTCCTCAGTCCTCAAACCTCAATCCTCAACCTTCAGCCCTCATCCTCAATCCTTAATCGACAATCCTCAATCCTCAATCTTCTATCCTCAATACTCAATCTTCAACCCTGAATCCTCAATTATCAATCTTCAATCCTCAATTCTCAATCTTCGATCCTCAATCTTGAATCCTCAGTCCCCAATTCTCAATCTTCTATCCGCAATCCTCAATCCTCCCATCGTCAATCCTCAATGCTCAGTCTGCAATCCTCAATCGTCAATACTCAATCCTCAATCCTCAATCGTCAATCCTCAATACTCAATCTTCAATCCTCAACTCTCAATCCTCAATCCTCAATCCTCAATCCTCAATCCTCAATCCTCAATCGTCAATCTTCAATCCTCAATCCTCAATCGTCAGGCTTCAATGCTCAATACTCAATCTTCAATCCTCAATCCTCAATCCTCAATCCTCAATCCTCAATCCTCAATCGTCAATCTTCAATCCTCAATCCTCAATCGTCAGGCTTCAATGCTCAATACTCAATGTTCAATGCTCAAACCTCAATCCTCAATCCTCAATCCTCATTCTTCAATCCTCAATACCCAATCCTCAATCTTCAATCCTCAATCCTCAATCCTCAATCCTCAATCCTCAATCCTCAATCCTCAATCCTCAGACCTCAAACATCAATACTCAACCCTCAGTCCTCGTCCTCATTCCACAACCCTCAATCCTCGATCCTCAATCTTCAATCATCAATATTCAATTTTCAATCCTCAATCCTCAATCCTCAATACTCAATACTCAATCCTCAATGTTCTATCCTCAATACGCAATCCTCAATCTTCAATCCTCAATCCTCAATCCTCAATCCTCAATCCTCAATCCTCAATCCTCAACCCTCAATCTTCAATCCTCAATACTCAATCTTCAATCCTCAATCCTCAATCCTCAATCCTCAATCCTCAATCTTCAATCCTCAATACTCAATCTTCAATCCTCAATCCTCAATCCTCAATCCTCAATCCTCAATCCTCAACCTTAATCTTCAATCCTCAGTTCTCAATCTTCAATCCTCAATCCACAATCCTCAATCCTCAATCCTCAATCTTCAATACCCAATACTGAATCTTCAATCCTCAATCCTCAATCCTCAATCCTCAATCCTCAATCCTCAATCCTCAATCCTCAATCGTCAATCTTCAATCCTCAATACTCAATCTTCAATCCTCAATCCTCAATACTCAATACTCAATCCTCATTCTTCAATCCTCAATACCTAATCCTCAATCTTCAATCCTCAATCCTCAATCCTCAATCCTCAATACTCAATACACAATCCTCATTCTTCAATCCTCGGTACCCAATCCTCAATCTTCAATCCTCAATCCTCAATTCTCAATCCTCAACCCTCAATCCTCAGACCTCAAACATCAATACTCAACCCTCAGTCCTCGTGCTCAATCCACAACCCCCAATACTCAATCCTCAATCTTCAATTCTCAATCCTCAATCCTCAATCCACAATCCTGAATCCTCAATCCTGAATCCTCAACCTTCAGCCATCAGTCCTCAACAATCAGTTGTCAATCCCCAATCCTCAAGAGAATATCATCAATTCACAGTTTTCAATACTCAATACTCAATCTGCAATCTTCAAATCTCTATCCACAAACATCAATTCTCATCACTCAACCCTCAACACTCAGTCTTCAATCCTCAATACTCAATCCTCAATCCTCAATCCTCATTCTTCAATCCTGAATACCCAATTCTCAATCTTCAATCCTCAATACTCAATCCTCAATTCTCAATCCTCAATCCTCAATCCTCAGACCTCAAACAGCAATACTCAACCCTCAGTCCTCGTCCTCAATCCACAACCATCAATCCTCAATCCTCAATATTCAATCATCAATATTCAATCTTCAGTCCTCAATCCTCAATCCTCAATCCTCAATCCTCAATGTTCATTCCGCAATACCCAATCCTCAATCTTCTATCCGCAATCCTCAATCCTCAATGCTCAATCCTCAATCCTCAATCCTCAATATTCAATCCTCAATACTCAATCTTCAATCCTCAATCCTCAATCCTCAATCCTCAATCCTCATTCTTCAATCCTCAACACCCAATCCTCAATCTTCAATCCTCAATCCTCAATCCTCAATTCTCAATCCTCAATCCTCAATCCTCAGACCTCAAACATCAATACTCAACCCTCAGTCCTCGTCCTCAATCCACAACACTCAATCCTCGATCCTCAATCTTCAATCATCAATATTCAATCTTCAATCCTCAATCCTCAATCGTCAATACTCAATCTTCAATCCTCAATGTTCTAACCTCAATACGCTATCCTCAATCCTCAATCTTAACCTTCATTCCTCAGTACTCAATCTTCAATCCTCAATCCACAATCCTCAATCCTCAATCCTCAATCTTCAATACCCAATACTCAATCTTCAATCCTCAATCCTCAATCCTCAGTCCTCAATCCTCAATCCTCAATCCTCAATCGTCAATCTTCAATCCTCAATACTCAATCTTCAATCCTCAATCCTCAATACTCAATACTCAATCCTCATTCTTCAATCCTCAATACCTAATCCTCAATCTTCAATCCTCAATCCTCAATCCTCAATCCTCAATACTCAATACTCAATCCTCATTCTTCAATCCTCAGTACCCAATCCTCAATCTTCAATCCTCAATCCTCAATTCTCAATCCTCAACCCTCAATCCTCAGACCTCAAACATCAATACTCAACCCTCAGTCCTCGTCCTCAATCCACAACCCCCAATACTCGATCCGCAACCTTCAATCACAATATTCAATATTCAACCCTCAATCCTCAATCCTCAATACTCAATACTCAATCCTCAATGTTCTATCCTCAATACGCAATCCTCAATCTTCAATCCTCAACCCTCAATCCTCAATCCTCAACCCTCAATCCTCAATCCTCAATCTTAACCTTCAATCCTCAGTACTCAATCTTCAATCCTCAATCCTCAATACTCAATCCTCAATTCTCAATCCTCGATCGTCAATCTTCAATCCTCAATACTCAATCTTCAATCCTCAATCCTCAATACTCAATACTCAATCCTCATTCTTCAATCCTCAATACCCAATCCTCAATCTTCAATCCTCAATCCTCAATCCTCAATCCTCAATCCTCAATCTTCAATCCTCAATCGTCAATCCTCATTCTACAATCCTCAATACCCAATCCTCAATCTTCAAGCCTCAATCCTCAATCCTCAATCCTCAATCCTCAATCTTCAATCCTCAATCGTCAATCCTCAATCCACAATCCTCAATCTTCAATCCTCAATACTCAATCTTCAATCCTCAGTCCTCAATCCTCAATCGTCAACCTTCAATCCTCAATACTCAATCTTCAGTCCTCAATCCTCAATCGTCAACCTTCAATCCTCAATACTCAATCTTCAATCCTCAATCCTCAACCCTCAATCCTCAATCCTCAATCCTCAATCCTCAATCTTAATCTTCAATCCTCAGTACTCAATCTTCAATCCTCAATCCTCAATACTCAATCCTCAATTCTCAATCCTCGATCGTCAATCTTCAATCCTCAATAATCAATCTTCAATCCTCAATACTCAACCCTCAGTCCTCGTCCTCAATCCACAACACTCAATCCTCGATCCTCAATCTTCAATCATCAATATTCAATCTTCAATCCTCAATCCTCAATCCTCAATACTCAATCTTCAATCCTCAATGCTCAGTCCTCAAATTTCAATTCTTAATCCTCAATCCGGAACCCTCAATCTTCAGCCCTCAGTCCTCAACAATCGGTTGTCAATCCTCAATCCTCAATAGAATATACTCAATTCACAGTTTTCAATACTAAATACTCAATCTGCAATCTTCAAACCTCTAGCCACAAACATCAATTCTCATCACTCAACCCTCAACACTCAGTCCTCAATGTTCAACACTCAATCCTCAATTCTCAATCTTCTATCCTCAATACTGAACCTTCAATCCTCAATCCTCAATCCTCAGTCCTCAATCCTCAATCCTCACTCTTAATCTTCAATCCTCAGTACTCAATCTTCAATCCTCAATCCTCATTCTGCGATCCTCAATACCCAATCCTCAATCTTCAATCCTCAATCCTCAATCCTCAATCCTCAATCCTCAATACTCAATCTTCAATCCTCAATGCCCAGTCCTCAAATTTCAATTCTGAATCCTCAATCCGGAACCCTCAATCTTCAGCCCTCAGTCCTCAACAATCAGTTGTCAATCCTCAATCATCAAGAGAATATCATCAATTCACAGTTTTCAATACTCAATAGTCAATCTGCAATCTTCAAATCTCTATCCACAAACATCAATTCTCATCACTCAACCCTCACCACTCAGTCTTCAATCCTCAATCCTCAATCCTCAATCCTCAATCCTCAATCCTCATTCTTCAATCCTCAATACCCAATTCTCAATCTTCAAACCTCAATCCTCAATCCTCAATTCTCAATCCTCAATCCTCAATCCTCAGACCTCAAACAGCAGTAGTCAACCCTCAGTCCTCGTCCTCAATCCACAACCATCAATCCTCAAGCCTCAATATTAAATCATCAATATTCAATCTTCAGTCCTCAATCCTCAATCCTCAATCCTCAATCCTCAATGTTCAATCCGCAATACCCAATCCTCAATCTTCTATCCGCAATCCTGAATCCTCAATCCTCAATCCTCAATCCTCAATCCTCAATCCTCAATCTTCAATCCTCAATACTCAATTTTCAATCCTCAATCCTCAATCCTCAATCCTCAATCCTCAATCTTCAATCCTCAATACTCAATCTTCAATCCTCAGTCCTCAATCCTCAATCCTCAATCCTCAATCCTCAATCTTAATCTTCAATCCTCAGTTCTCAATCTTCAATCCTCAATCCACAATCCTCTATCCTCGATCCTCAATCTTCAATACCCAATACTGAATCTTCAATCCTCAATCCTCAATCCTCAATCCTCAATCCTCAATCCTCAATCCTCAATCGTCAATCTTCAATCCTCAATACTCAATCTTCAATCCTCAATCCTCAATACTCAATACTCAATCCTCATTCTTCAATCCTCAATACCTAATCCTCAATATTCAATCCTCAATCCTCAATCCTCAATCCTCAATACTCAATACACAATCCTCATTCTTCAATCCTCAGTACCCAATCCTCAATCTTCAATCCTCAATCCTCAATTCTCAATCCTCAACCCTCAATCCTCAGACCTCAAACATCAATACTCAACCCTCAGTCCTCGTGCTCAATCCACAACCCCCAATACTCAATCCTCAATCTTCAATTCTCAATCCTCAATCCTCAATCCACAATCCTGAATCCTCAATCCTGAATCCTCAACCTTCAGCCATCAGTCCTCAACAATCAGTTGTCAATCCTCAATCCTCAAGAGAATATCATCAATTCACAGTTTTCAATACTCAATACTCAATCTGCAATCTTCAAATCTCTATCCACAAACATCAATTCTCATCACTCAACCCTCAACACTCAGTCTTCAATCCTCAATACTCAATCCTCAATCCTCAATCCTCATTCTTCAATCCTGAATACCCAATTCTCAATCTTCAATCCTCAATACTCAATCCTCAATTCTCAATCCTCAAACCTCAATCCTCAGACCTCAAACAGCAATACTCAACCCTCAGTCCTCGTCCTCAATCCACAACCATCAATCCTCAATCCTCAATATTCAATCATCAATATTCAATCTTCAGTCCTCAATACTCAATCTTCAATCCTCAATCCTCAATCCTCAATCCTCAATCCTCAATCTTCAATCCTCAATACTCAATCTTCAATCCTCAATCCTCAATCCTCAATCCTCAATCCTCAATCCTCAATCTTAATCTTCAATCCTCAGTTCTCAATCTTCAATCCTCAATCCACAATCCTCTATCCTCGATCCTCAATCTTCAATACCCAATACTGAATCTTCAATCCTCAATCCTCAATCCTCAATCCTCAATCCTCAATCCTCAATCCTCAATCGTCAATCTTCAATCCTCAATACTCAATCTTCAATCCTCAATCCTCAATACTCAATACTCAATCCTCATTCTTCAATCCTCAATACCTAATCCTCAATATTCAATCCTCAATCCTCAATCGTCAATCCTCAATACTCAATACACAATCCTCATTCTTCAATCCTCAGTACCCAATCCTCAATCTTCAATCCTCAATCCTCAATTCTCAATCCTCAACCCTCAATCCTCAGACCTCAAACATCAATACTCAACCCTCAGTCCTCGTGCTCAATCCACAACCCCCAATACTCAATCCTCAATCTTCAATTCTCAATCCTCAATCCTCAATCCACAATCCTGAATCCTCAATCCTGAATCCTCAACCTTCAGCCATCAGTCCTCAACAATCAGTTGTCAATCCTCAATCCTCAAGAGAATATCATCAATTCACAGTTTTCAATACTCAATACTCAATCTGCAATCTTCAAATCTCTATCCACAAACATCAATTCTCATCACTCAACCCTCAACACTCAGTCTTCAATCCTCAATACTCAATCCTCAATCCTCAATCCTCATTCTTCAATCCTGAATACCCAATTCTCAATCTTCAATCCTCAATACTCAATCCTCAATTCTCAATCCTCAAACCTCAATCCTCAGACCTCAAACAGCAATACTCAACCCTCAGTCCTCGTCCTCAATCCACAACCATCAATCCTCAATCCTCAATATTCAATCATCAATATTCAATCTTCAGTCCTCAATCCTCAATCCTCAATCCTCAATCCTCAATGTTCATTCCGCAATACCCAATCCTCAATCTTCTATCCGCAATCCTCAATCCTCAATGCTCAATCCTCAATCCTCAATCCTCAATCTTCAATCCTCAATCCTCAATCCTCAATCCTCAATCCTCAATCCTCACTCCTCAATCGTCAATCTTCAATCCTCAATACTCAATCTTCAATCCTCAATCCTCAATACTCAATACTCAATACTCATTCTTCAATCCTCAATACCGAATCCTCAATCTTCAATGATCAATCCTCAATCCTCAATACTCAATCCTCAATCTTCAATCCTCAATCGTGAATCCTCAATCCACAATCCTCAATCTTCAATCCTCAATACTCAATCTTCAATCCTCAACCCTCAATCCTCAATCCTCAATCCTCAATCCTCAATCCTCAATCGTCAATCTTCAATCCTCAATACTCAATCTTCAATCCTTAATCCTCAATCCTCAATCCTCAATACTCATTCTTCAATCCACAATACCCAATCCTCAATCTTCAATCCTCCATCCTCAATCCTCAATCCTCAATCCTCAAACCCCAATCTTCAATCCTCAGTCCCAAATCCTCAATCTTCAATACTCACTCCTCAATCCTCAATCTTCAATCCTTAATACTCAGTCTTCAATCCTCAATCCTCAATCCTCAATCCTCAATCCTCATTCTTCAATCCTCAATCCACAATCCTCAATCCTCAGTCCTCGATCCTCAATCTTCAATCCTCAATGCTCAATCTTCAATCCTCCATCCTCAATCCTCAATCCTCAATCCTCAATCCTCAATCGTCAGGCTTCAATGCTGAATACTCAATCTTCAATCCTCAATCCTCAATCCTCAATCCTCATTCCTCACTCTTCAATCCTCAATACCCAATCCTCAATCTTCAATCCTCAATCCTCAATCCTCAATCCTCAATCCTCAATCTTCAATCCTCAATCGTCAATCCTCAATCCACAATCCTCAATCTTCAATCCTCAATACTCAATCTTCAATCCTCAATCCTCAATTCTCAATCCTCAATCCTCAATCCTCAATCCTCAATCCTCAATCGTCAACCTTCAATCCTCAATACTCAATCTTCAATCCTCAATCCTCAACCCTCAATCCTCAATCCTCATTCTTCAATCCTCAATTCCCAATCCTCAATCTTCAATCCTCAATCCTGAATCCTCAGTCATCAATCCTCAATCCTCAATCCTCAATCCTCAATCCTCAGACCTCAACCATCAATACCCAACCCTCAGTCCTCGTACTCAATCCACAACCCTCAATCCTCGATCCGCAACATTCAATCATCAATATTCAGTATTCAACCCTCAATCCTCAATCCTCAATACTCAATACTCAATCCTCAATGTTCTATCCTCAATACGCAATCCTCAATCTTCAATCCTCAATCCTCAATCCTCAATCCTCAACCCTCAATCCTCAATCCTCAATCTTAATCTTCAATCCTCAGTACTCAATCTTCAATCCTCAATCCTGAATCCTCAATCCTCAATCCTCAATCTTCAATCCTCAATACTCAATCTTCAATCCTCAATCCTCAATCCTCAATCCTCAAACCTCAATCCTCAATCTTAATCTTCAATCCTCATCACTCAATCTTCAATCCTCAATCCTCAATCCTCAATCCTCAATCCTCAATCTTCAATCCTCAATACTCAATCTTCAATCCTCAATCCTCAATTCTCAATCCTCAATCCTCAATACTCAATCTTCAATCCTCCATCCTCAATCCTCAATCCTCAATCCTCAATCGTCAGGCTTCAATGCTCAATACTCAATCTTCAATCCTCAATCCTCAATCCTCAATCCTCAATCCTCATTCTTCAATCCTCAATACCCAATCCTCAATCTTCAATCCTCAATCCTCAATCCTCAATTCTCAATTCTCAATCCTCAGTCCTCAGTCCTCAAACCTCAATCCTCAACCCTCAGACCTCATCCTCAATCCTTAATCGACAATCCTCAATCCTCAACCTTCTATCCTCAATACTCAATCTTCAATCCTGAATCCTCAGACTTCAAACATCAATACTCAACCCTCAGTCCCCGTCCTCAATCCACAACCCTCAATCCTCAATCCTCAATATTCAGTCATTAATATTCAACCTTCAATCCTCAATCCTCAATCCTCTATCCTCAACACTCAATCCTCAATGTTCATTCCTCAATACCCAATCCTCAGTCTTCAATCCTCAATCCTCAATCCTCAATCCTCAATCCTCAATCCTCAGTCCTCAAACCTCAATCCTGAATCCTCAACACTGAATCCTCAATCTTCAGCCCTAAGTCCTCAACAATCAGTTGTCAATCCTCAATCCTCAAGAGAATATCATCAATTCACAGTTTTCAATACTCAATACTCAATCTGCAATCTTCAAATCTCTATCCACAAACATCAATTCTCATCACTCAACCCTCAACACTCAGTCTTCAATCCTCAATACTCAATCCTCAATCCTCAATCATCATTCTTCAATCCTGAATACCCAATTCTCAATCTTCAATCCTCAATCCTCAATCCTCAATTCTCAATCCTCAATCCTCAATCCTCAGACCTCAAACAGCAATACTCAACCCTCAGTCCTCGTCCTCAATCCACAACCATCAATACTCAATCCTCAATATTCAATCATCAATATTCAATCTTCAGTCCTCAATCCTCAATCCGCAATCCTCAATCCTCAATGTTCAATCCGCAATCTTCTATCCGCAATCCTCAATCCTCAATGCTCAATCCTCAGTCCTCAATCCTCAATATTCAATCCTGTATACTCAATCTTCAATCCTCAATCCTCAATCCTCAATCCTCAATCCTCATTCTTCAATCCTCAACACCCAATCCTCAATCTTCAAACCTCAATCCTCAATCCTCAATTCTCAATCCTCAACCCTCAATCCTCAGACCTCAAACATCAATACTCAACCCTCAGACCTCGTCCTCAATCCACAACACTCAATCCTCGATCCTCAATCTTCAATCATCAATATTCAATCTTCAATCCTCAATCCTCAATCCTCAATACCCAATCCTCAATCCTCAATGTTCTATCCTCAATACGCAATCCTCAATCTTGAATCCTCAATCCTCAATCCTCAATCCTCAATCCTCAATCCTCAATCGTCAATCTTAATCTTCAATCCTCAGTACTCAATCTCCAATCCTCAATCCTCAATCCTCAATCCTCAATCCTCAATCTTCAATCCTCAATACTCAATCTTGAATCCTCAATCCTCAATCCTCAATCCTCAATCCTGAATCCTCAATCTTAATCTTCAATCCTCAGTACTCAATCTTCAATCCTCAATCCTCAATCCTCAATCCTCAACCCTCAATCCTCAATCCTCAATCTTAATCTTCAATCCTCAGTACTCAATCTTCAATCCTCAATCCTGAATCCTCAATCCTCAATCCTCAATCTTCAATCCTCAATACTCAATCTTCAATCCTCAATCCTCAATCCTCAATCCTCAAACCTCAATCCTCAATCTTAATCTTCAATCCTCATCACTCAATCTTCAATCCTCAATCCTCAATCCTCAATCCTCAATCCTCAATCTTCAATCCTCAATACTCAATCTTCAATCCTCAATCCTCAATTCTCAATCCTCAATCCTCAATACTCAATCTTCAATCCTCCATCCTCAATCCTCAATCCTCAATCCTCAATCGTCAGGCTTCAATGCTCAATACTCAATCTTCAATCCTCAATCCTCAATCCTCAATCCTCAATCCTCATTCTTCAATCCTCAATACCCAATCCTCAATCTTCAATCCTCAATCCTCAATCCTCAATTCTCAATTCTCAATCCTCAGTCCTCAGTCCTCAAACCTCAATCCTCAACCCTCAGACCTCATCCTCAATCCTTAATCGACAATCCTCAATCCTCAACCTTCTATCCTCAATACTCAATCTTCAATCCTGAATCCTCAGACTTCAAACATCAATACTCAACCCTCAGTCCCCGTCCTCAATCCACAACCCTCAATCCTCAATCCTCAATATTCAGTCATTAATATTCAACCTTCAATCCTCAATCCTCAATCCTCCATCCTCAACACTCAATCCTCAATGTTCATTCCTCAATACCCAATCCTCAGTCTTCAATCCTCAATCCTCAATCCTCAATCCTCAATCCTCAATCCTCAGTCCTCAAACCTCAATCCTGAATCCTCAACACTGAATCCTCAATCTTCAGCCCTAAGTCCTCAACAATCAGTTGTCAATCCTCAATCCTCAAGAGAATATCATCCATTCACAGTTTTCAATACTCAATACTCAATCTGCAATCTTCAAATCTCTATCCACAAACATCAATTCTCATCACTCAACCCTCAACACTCAGTCTTCAATCCTCAATACTCAATCCTCAATCCTCAATCATCATTCTTCAATCCTGAATACCCAATTCTCAATCTTCAATCCTCAATCCTCAATCCTCAATTCTCAATCCTCAATCCTCAATCCTCAGACCTCAAACAGCAATACTCAACCCTCAGTCCTCGTCCTCAATCCACAACCATCAATCCTCAATCCTCAATATTCAATCATCAATATTCAATCTTCAGTCCTCAATCCTCAATCCGCAATCCTCAATCCTCAATGTTCAATCCGCAATCTTCTATCCGCAATCCTCAATCCTCAATGCTCAATCCTCAGTCCTCAATCCTCAATATTCAATCCTCTATACTCAATCTTCAATCCTCAATACTCAATCCTCAATCCTCAATCCTCATTCTTCAATCCTCAACACCCAATCCTCAATCTTCAATCCTCAATCCTCAATCCTCAATTCTCAATCCTCAAACCTCAATCCTCAGACCTCAAACAGCAATACTCAACCCTCAGTCCTCGTCCTCAATCCACAACCATCAATCCTCAATCCTCAATATTCAATCATCAATATTCAATCTTCAGTCCTCAATCCTCAATCCTCAATCCTCAATCCTCAATGTTCATTCCGCAATACCCAATCCTCAATCTTCTATCCGCAATCCTCAATCCTCAATGCTCAATCCTCAATCCTCAATCCTCAATCTTCAATCCTCAATCCTCAATCCTCAATCCTCAATCCTCAATCCTCACTCCTCAATCGTCAATCTTCAATCCTCAATACTCAATCTTCAATCCTCAATCCTCAATACTCAATACTCAATACTCATTCTTCAATCCTCAATACCGAATCCTCAATCTTCAATGATCAATCCTCAATCCTCAATACTCAATCCTCAATCTTCAATCCTCAATCGTGAATCCTCAATCCACAATCCTCAATCTTCAATCCTCAATACTCAATCTTCAATCCTCAACCCTCAATCCTCAATCCTCAATCCTCAATCCTCAATCCTCAATCGTCAATCTTCAATCCTCAATACTCAATCTTCAATCCTTAATCCTCAATCCTCAATCCTCAATACTCATTCTTCAATCCACAATACCCAATCCTCAATCTTCAATCCTCCATCCTCAATCCTCAATCCTCAATCCTCAAACCCCAATCTTCAATCCTCAGTCCCAAATCCTCAATCTTCAATACTCACTCCTCAATCCTCAATCTTCAATCCTTAATACTCAGTCTTCAATCCTCAATCCTCAATCCTCAATCCTCAATCCTCATTCTTCAATCCTCAATCCACAATCCTCAATCCTCAGTCCTCGATCCTCAATCTTCAATCCTCAATGCTCAATCTTCAATCCTCCATCCTCAATCCTCAATCCTCAATCCTCAATCCTCAATCGTCAGGCTTCAATGCTGAATACTCAATCTTCAATCCTCAATCCTCAATCCTCAATCCTCATTCCTCACTCTTCAATCCTCAATACCCAATCCTCAATCTTCAATCCTCAATCCTCAATCCTCAATCCTCAATCCTCAATCTTCAATCCTCAATCGTCAATCCTCAATCCACAATCCTCAATCTTCAATCCTCAATACTCAATCTTCAATCCTCAATCCTCAATTCTCAATCCTCAATCCTCAATCCTCAATCCTCAATCCTCAATCGTCAACCTTCAATCCTCAATACTCAATCTTCAATCCTCAATCCTCAACCCTCAATCCTCAATCCTCATTCTTCAATCCTCAATACCCAATCCTCAATCTTCAATCCTCAATCCTGAATCCTCAGTCATCAATCCTCAATCCTCAATCCTCAATCCTCAATCCTCAGACCTCAACCATCAATACCCAACCCTCAGTCCTCGTACTCAATCCACAACCCTCAATCCTCGATCCGCAACATTCAATCATCAATATTCAGTATTCAACCCTCAATCCTCAATCCTCAATACTCAATACTCAATCCTCAATGTTCTATCCTCAATACGCAATCCTCAATCTTCAATCCTCAATCCTCAATCCTCAATCCTCAACCCTCAATCCTCAATCCTCAATCTTAATCTTCAATCCTCAGTACTCAATCTTCAATCCTCAATCCTGAATCCTCAATCCTCAATCCTCAATCTTCAATCCTCAATACTCAATCTTCAATCCTCAATCCTCAATCCTCAATCCTCAAACCTCAATCCTCAATCTTAATCTTCAATCCTCATCACTCAATCTTCAATCCTCAATCCTCAATCCTCAATCCTCAATCCTCAATCTTCAATCCTCAATACTCAATCTTCAATCCTCAATCCTCAATTCTCAATCCTCAATCCTCAATACTCAATCTTCAATCCTCCATCCTCAATCCTCAATCCTCAATCCTCAATCGTCAGGCTTCAATGCTCAATACTCAATCTTCAATCCTCAATCCTCAATCCTCAATCCTCAATCCTCATTCTTCAATCCTCAATACCCAATCCTCAATCTTCAATCCTCAATCCTCAATCCTCAATTCTCAATTCTTAATCCTCAGTCCTCAGTCCTCAAACCTCAATCCTCAACCCTCAGACCTCATCCTCAATCCTTAATCGACAATCCTCAATCCTCAACCTTCTATCCTCAATACTCAATCTTCAATCCTGAATCCTCAGACTTCAAACATCAATACTCAACCCTCAGTCCCCGTCCTCAATCCACAACCCTCAATCCTCAATCCTCAATATTCAGTCATTAATATTCAGCCTTCAATCCTCAATCCTCAATCCTCTATCCTCAACACTCAATCCTCAATGTTCATTCCTCAATACCCAATCCTCAGTCTTCAATCCTCAATCCTCAATCCTCAATCCTCAATCCTCAATCCTCAGTCCTCAAACCTCAATCCTGAATCCTCAACACTGAATCCTCAATCTTCAGCCCTAAGTCCTCAACAATCAGTTGTCAATCCTCAATCCTCAAGAGAATATCATCAATTCACAGTTTTCAATACTCAATACTCAATCTGCAATCTTCAAATCTCTATCCACAAACATCAATTCTCATCACTCAGCCCTCAACACTCAGTCTTCAATCCTCAATACTCAATCCTCAATCCTCAATCATCATTCTTCAATCCTGAATACCCAATTCTCAATCTTCAATCCTCAATCCTCAATCCTCAATTCTCAATCCTCAATCCTCAATCCTCAGACCTCAAACAGCAATACTCAACCCTCAGTCCTCGTCCTCAATCCACAACCATCAATCCTCAATCCTCAATATTCAATCATCAATATTCAATCTTCAGTCCTCAATCCTCAATCCGCAATCCTCAATCCTCAATGTTCAATCCGCAATCTTCTATCCGCAATCCTCAATCCTCAATGCTCAATCCTCAGTCCTCAATCCTCAATATTCAATCCTCTATACTCAATCTTCAATCCTCAATCCTCAATCCTCAATCCTCAATCCTCATTCTTCAATCCTCAACACCCAATCCTCAATCTTCAAACCTCAATCCTCAATCCTCAATTCTCAATCCTCAACCCTCAATCCTCAGACCTCAAACATCAATACTCAACCCTCAGACCTCGTCCTCAATCCACAACACTCAATCCTCGATCCTCAATCTTCAATCATCAATATTCAATCTTCAATCCTCAATCCTCAATCCTCAATACCCAATCCTCAATCCTCAATGTTCTATCCTCAATACGCAATCCTCAATCTTGAATCCTCAATCCTCAATCCTCAATCCTCAATCCTCAATCCTCAATCGTCAATCTTAATCTTCAATCCTCAGTACTCAATCTCCAATCCTCAATCCTCAATCCTCAATCCTCAATCCTCAATCTTCAATCCTCAATACTCAATCTTGAATCCTCAATCCTCAATCCTCAATCCTCAATCCTCAATCCTGAATCCTCAATCTTAATCTTCAATCCTCAGTACTCAATCTTCAATCCTCAATCCTCAATCCTCAATCCTCAACCCTCAATCCTCAATCCTCAATCTTAATCTTCAATCCTCAGTACTCAATCTTCAATCCTCAATCCTGAATCCTCAATCCTCAATCCTCAATCTTCAATCCTCAATACTCAATCTTCAATCCTCAATCCTCAATCCTCAATCCTCAAACCTCAATCCTCAATCTTAATCTTCAATCCTCATCACTCAATCTTCAATCCTCAATCCTCAATCCTCAATCCTCAATCCTCAATCTTCAATCCTCAATACTCAATCTTCAATCCTCAATCCTCAATTCTCAATCCTCAATCCTCAATACTCAATCTTCAATCCTCCATCCTCAATCCTCAATCCTCAATCCTCAATCGTCAGGCTTCAATGCTCAATACTCAATCTTCAATCCTCAATCCTCAATCCTCAATCCTCAATCCTCATTCTTCAATCCTCAATACCCAATCCTCAATCTTCAATCCTCAATCCTCAATCCTCAATTCTCAATTCTCAATCCTCAGTCCTCAGTCCTCAAACCTCAATCCTCAACCCTCAGACCTCATCCTCAATCCTTAATCGACAATCCTCAATCCTCAACCTTCTATCCTCAATACTCAATCTTCAATCCTGAATCCTCAGACTTCAAACATCAATACTCAACCCTCAGTCCCCGTCCTCAATCCACAACCCTCAATCCTCAATCCTCAATATTCAGTCATTAATATTCAACCTTCAATCCTCAATCCTCAATCCTCTATCCTCAACACTCAATCCTCAATGTTCATTCCTCAATACCCAATCCTCAGTCTTCAATCCTCAATCCTCAATCCTCAATCCTCAATCCTCAATCCTCAGTCCTCAAACCTCAATCCTGAATCCTCAACACTGAATCCTCAATCTTCAGCCCTAAGTCCTCAACAATCAGTTGTCAATCCTCAATCCTCAAGAGAATATCATCAATTCACAGTTTTCAATACTCAATACTCAATCTGCAATCTTCAAATCTCTATCCACAAACATCAATTCTCATCACTCAGCCCTCAACACTCAGTCTTCAATCCTCAATACTCAATCCTCAATCCTCAATCATCATTCTTCAATCCTGAATACCCAATTCTCAATCTTCAATCCTCAATCCTCAATCCTCAATTCTCAATCCTCAATCCTCAATCCTCAGACCTCAAACAGCAATACTCAACCCTCAGTCCTCGTCCTCAATCCACAACCATCAATCCTCAATCCTCAATATTCAATCATCAATATTCAATCTTCAGTCCTCAATCCTCAATCCGCAATCCTCAATCCTCAATGTTCAATCCGCAATCTTCTATCCGCAATCCTCAATCCTCAATGCTCAATCCTCAGTCCTCAATCCTCAATATTCAATCCTCTATACTCAATCTTCAATCCTCAATCCTCAATCCTCAATCCTCAATCCTCATTCTTCAATCCTCAACACCCAATCCTCAATCTTCAAACCTCAATCCTCAATCCTCAATTCTCAATCCTCAACCCTCAATCCTCAGACCTCAAACATCAATACTCAACCCTCAGACCTCGTCCTCAATCCACAACACTCAATCCTCGATCCTCAATCTTCAATCATCAATATTCAATCTTCAATCCTCAATCCTCAATCCTCAATACCCAATCCTCAATCCTCAATGTTCTATCCTCAATACGCAATCCTCAATCTTGAATCCTCAATCCTCAATCCTCAATCCTCAATCCTCAATCCTCAATCGTCAATCTTAATCTTCAATCCTCAGTACTCAATCTCCAATCCTCAATCCTCAATCCTCAATCCTCAATCCTCAATCTTCAATCCTCAATACTCAATCTTGAATCCTCAATCCTCAATCCTCAATCCTCAATCCTCAATCCTGAATCCTCAATCTTAATCTTCAATCCTCAGTACTCAATCTTCAATCCTCAATCCTCAATCCTCAATCCTCAACCCTCAATCCTCAATCCTCAATCTTAATCTTCAATCCTCAGTACTCAATCTTCAATCCTCAATCCTGAATCCTCAATCCTCAATCCTCAATCTTCAATCCTCAATACTCAATCTTCAATCCTCAATCCTCAATCCTCAATCCTCAAACCTCAATCCTCAATCTTAATCTTCAATCCTCATCACTCAATCTTCAATCCTCAATCCTCAATCCTCAATCCTCAATCCTCAATCTTCAATCCTCAATACTCAATCTTCAATCCTCAATCCTCAATTCTCAATCCTCAATCCTCAATACTCAATCTTCAATCCTCCATCCTCAATCCTCAATCCTCAATCCTCAATCGTCAGGCTTCAATGCTCAATACTCAATCTTCAATCCTCAATCCTCAATCCTCAATCCTCAATCCTCATTCTTCAATCCTCAATACCCAATCCTCAATCTTCAATCCTCAATCCTCAATCCTCAATTCTCAATTCTCAATCCTCAGTCCTCAGTCCTCAAACCTCAATCCTCAACCCTCAGACCTCATCCTCAATCCTTAATCGACAATCCTCAATCCTCAACCTTCTATCCTCAATACTCAATCTTCAATCCTGAATCCTCAGACTTCAAACATCAATACTCAACCCTCAGTCCCCGTCCTCAATCCACAACCCTCAATCCTCAATCCTCAATATTCAGTCATTAATATTCAACCTTCAATCCTCAATCCTCAATCCTCTATCCTCAACACTCAATCCTCAATGTTCATTCCTCAATACCCAATCCTCAGTCTTCAATCCTCAATCCTCAATCCTCAATCCTCAATCCTCAATCCTCAGTCCTCAAACCTCAATCCTGAATCCTCAACACTGAATCCTCAATCTTCAGCCCTAAGTCCTCAACAATCAGTTGTCAATCCTCAATCCTCAAGAGAATATCATCAATTCACAGTTTTCAATACTCAATACTCAATCTGCAATCTTCAAATCTCTATCCACAAACATCAATTCTCATCACTCAACCCTCAACACTCAGTCTTCAATCCTCAATACTCAATCCTCAATCCTCAATCATCATTCTTCAATCCTGAATACCCAATTCTCAATCTTCAATCCTCAATCCTCAATCCTCAATTCTCAATCCTCAATCCTCAATCCTCAGACCTCAAACAGCAATACTCAACCCTCAGTCCTCGTCCTCAATCCACAACCATCAATCCTCAATCCTCAATATTCAATCATCAATATTCAATCTTCAGTCCTCAATCCTCAATCCGCAATCCTCAATCCTCAATGTTCAATCCGCAATCTTCTATCCGCAATCCTCAATCCTCAATGCTCAATCCTCAGTCCTCAATCCTCAATATTCAATCCTCTATACTCAATCTTCAATCCTCAATACTCAATCCTCAATCCTCAATCCTCATTCTTCAATCCTCAACACCCAATCCTCAATCTTCAATCCTCAATCCTCAATCCTCAATTCTCAATCCTCAAACCTCAATCCTCAGACCTCAAACAGCAATACTCAACCCTCAGTCCTCGTCCTCAATCCACAACCATCAATCCTCAATCCTCAATATTCAATCATCAATATTCAATCTTCAGTCCTCAATCCTCAATCCTCAATCCTCAATCCTCAATGTTCATTCCGCAATACCCAATCCTCAATCTTCTATCCGCAATCCTCAATCCTCAATGCTCAATCCTCAATCCTCAATCCTCAATCTTCAATCCTCAATCCTCAATCCTCAATCCTCAATCCTCAATCCTCACTCCTCAATCGTCAATCTTCAATCCTCAATACTCAATCTTCAATCCTCAATCCTCAATACTCAATACTCAATACTCATTCTTCAATCCTCAATACCGAATCCTCAATCTTCAATGATCAATCCTCAATCCTCAATACTCAATCCTCAATCTTCAATCCTCAATCGTGAATCCTCAATCCACAATCCTCAATCTTCAATCCTCAATACTCAATCTTCAATCCTCAACCCTCAATCCTCAATCCTCAATCCTCAATCCTCAATCCTCAATCGTCAATCTTCAATCCTCAATACTCAATCTTCAATCCTTAATCCTCAATCCTCAATCCTCAATACTCATTCTTCAATCCACAATACCCAATCCTCAATCTTCAATCCTCAATCCTCAATCCTCAATTCTCAATCCTCAAACCTCAATCCTCAGACCTCAAACAGCAATACTCAACCCTCAGTCCTCGTCCTCAATCCACAACCATCAATCCTCAATCCTCAATACTCAATCTTCAATCCTCAACCCTCAATCCTCAATCCTCAATCCTCAATCCTCAATCCTCAATCGTCAATCTTCAATCCTCAATACTCAATCTTCAATCCTTAATCCTCAATCCTCAATCCTCAATACTCATTCTTCAATCCACAATACCCAATCCTCAATCTTCAATCCTCCATCCTCAATCCTCAATCCTCAATCCTCAAACCCCAATCTTCAATCCTCAGTCCCAAATCCTCAATCTTCAATACTCACTCCTCAATCCTCAATCTTCAATCCTTAATACTCAGTCTTCAATCCTCAATCCTCAATCATCAATCCTCAATCCTCATTCTTCAATCCTCAATCCACAATCCTCAATCCTCAGTCCTCGATCCTCAATCTTCAATCCTCAATGCTCAATCTTCAATCCTCCATCCTCAATCCTCAATCCTCAATCCTCAATCCTCAATCGTCAGGCTTCAATGCTGAATACTCAATCTTCAATCCTCAATCCTCAATCCTCAATCCTCATTCCTCACTCTTCAATCCTCAATACCCAATCCTCAATCTTCAATCCTCAATCCTCAATCCTCAATCCTCAATCCTCAATCTTCAATCCTCAATCGTCAATCCTCAATCCACAATCCTCAATCTTCAATCCTCAATACTCAATCTTCAATCCTCAATCCTCAATTCTCAATCCTCAATCCTCAATCCTCAATCCTCAATCCTCAATCGTCAACCTTCAATCCTCAATACTCAATCTTCAATCCTCAATCCTCAACCCTCAATCCTCAATCCTCATTCTTCAATCCTCAATACCCAATCCTCAATCTTCAATCCTCAATCCTGAATCCTCAGTCATCAATCCTCAATCCTCAATCCTCAATCCTCAATCCTCAGACCTCAACCATCAATACCCAACCCTCAGTCCTCGTACTCAATCCACAACCCTCAATCCTCGATCCGCAACATTCAATCATCAATATTCAGTATTCAACCCTCAATCCTCAATCCTCAATACTCAATACTCAATCCTCAATGTTCTATCCTCAATACGCAATCCTCAATCTTCAATCCTCAATCCTCAATCCTCAATCCTCAACCCTCAATCCTCAATCCTCAATCTTAATCTTCAATCCTCAGTACTCAATCTTCAATCCTCAATCCTGAATCCTCAATCCTCAATCCTCAATCCTCAATCGTCAATCTTCAATCCTCAATACTCAATCTTCAATCCTTAATCCTCAATCCTCAATCCTCAATACTCATTCTTCAATCCACAATACCCAATCCTCAATCTTCAATCCTCCATCCTCAATCCTCAATCCTCAATCCTCAAACCCCAATCTTCAATCCTCAGTCCCAAATCCTCAATCTTCAATACTCACTCCTCAATCCTCAATCTTCAATCCTTAATACTCAATCTTCAATCCTCAATCCTCAACCCTCAATCCTCAATCCTCATTCTTCAATCCTCAATACCCAATCCTCAATCTTCAATCCTCAATCCTGAATCCTCAGTCATCAATCCTCAATCCTCAATCCTCAATCCTCAATCCTCAGACCTCAACCATCAATACCCAACCCTCAGTCCTCGTACTCAATCCACAACCCTCAATCCTCGATCCGCAACATTCAATCATCAATATTCAGTATTCAACCCTCAATCCTCAATCCTCAATACTCAATACTCAATCCTCAATGTTCTATCCTCAATACGCAATCCTCAATCTTCAATCCTCGATCCTCAATCCTCAATCCTCAACCCTCAATCCTCAATCCTCAATCTTAATCTTCAATCCTCAGTACTCAATCTTCAATCCTCAATCCTGAATCCTCAATCCTCAATCCTCAATCTTCAATCCTCAATACTCAATCTTCAATCCTCAATCCTCAATCCTCAATCCTCAAACCTCAATCCTCAATCTTAATCTTCAATCCTCATCACTCAATCTTCAATCCTCAATCCTCAATCCTCAATCCTCAATCCTCAATCTTCAATCCTCAATACTCAATCTTCAATCCTCAATCCTCAATTCTCAATCCTCAATCCTCAATACTCAATCTTCAATCCTCCATCCTCAATCCTCAATCCTCAATCCTCAATCGTCAGGCTTCAATGCTCAATACTCAATCTTCAATCCTCAATCCTCAATCCTCAATCCTCAATCCTCATTCTTCAATCCTCAATACCCAATCCTCAATCTTCAATCCTCAATCCTCAATCCTCAATTCTCAATTCTCAATCCTCAGTCCTCAGTCCTCAAACCTCAATCCTCAACCCTCAGACCTCATCCTCAATCCTTAATCGACAATCCTCAATCCTCAACCTTCTATCCTCAATACTCAATCTTCAATCCTGAATCCTCAGACTTCAAACATCAATACTCAACCCTCAGTCCCCGTCCTCAATCCACAACCCTCAATCCTCAATCCTCAATATTCAGTCATTAATATTCAACCTTCAATCCTCAATCCTCAATCCTCTATCCTCAACACTCAATCCTCAATGTTCATTCCTCAATACCCAATCCTCAGTCTTCAATCCTCAATCCTCAATCCTCAATCCTCAATCCTCAATCCTCAGTCCTCAAACCTCAATCCTGAATCCTCGACACTGAATCCTCAATCTTCAGCCCTAAGTCCTCAACAATCAGTTGTCAATCCTCAATCCTCAAGAGAATATCATCAATTCACAGTTTTCAATACTCAATACTCAATCTGCAATCTTCAAATCTCTATCCACAAACATCAATTCTCATCACTCAACCCTCAACACTCAGTCTTCAATCCTCAATACTCAATCCTCAATCCTCAATCATCATTCTTCAATCCTGAATACCCAATTCTCAATCTTCAATCCTCAATCCTCAATCCTCAATTCTCAATCCTCAATCCTCAATCCTCAGACCTCAAACAGCAATACTCAACCCTCAGTCCTCGTCCTCAATCCACAACCATCAATCCTCAATCCTCAATATTCAATCATCAATATTCAATCTTCAGTCCTCAATCCTCAATCCGCAATCCTCAATCCTCAATGTTCAATCCGCAATCTTCTATCCGCAATCCTCAATCCTCAATGCTCAATCCTCAGTCCTCAATCCTCAATATTCAATCCTCTATACTCAATCTTCAATCCTCAATCCTCAATCCTCAATCCTCAATCCTCATTCTTCAATCCTCAACACCCAATCCTCAATCTTCAAACCTCAATCCTCAATCCTCAATTCTCAATCCTCAACCCTCAATCCTCAGACCTCAAACATCAATACTCAACCCTCAGACCTCGTCCTCAATCCACAACACTCAATCCTCGATCCTCAATCTTCAATCATCAATATTCAATCTTCAATCCTCAATCCTCAATCCTCAATACCCAATCCTCAATCCTCAATGTTCTATCCTCAATACGCAATCCTCAATCTTGAATCCTCAATCCTCAATCCTCAATCCTCAATCCTCAATCCTCAATCGTCAATCTTAATCTTCAATCCTCAGTACTCAATCTTCAATCCTCAATCCTGAATCCTCAATCCTCAATCCTCAATCTTCAATCCTCAATACTCAATCTTCAATCCTCAATCCTCAATCCTCAATCCTCAAACCTCAATCCTCAATCTTAATCTTCAATCCTCATCACTCAATCTTCAATCCTCAATCCTCAATCCTCAATCCTCAATCCTCAATCTTCAATCCTCAATACTCAATCTTCAATCCTCAATCCTCAATTCTCAATCCTCAATCCTCAATCCTCAATCCTCAATCCTCAATCGTCAACCTTCAATCCTCAATACTCAATCTTCAATCCTCAATCCTCAACCCTCAATCCTCAATCCTCATTCTTCAATCCTCAATACCCAATCCTCAATCTTCAATCCTCAATCCTGAATCTTCAATCCTCAATCCTCAATCCTCAATCCTCAATCCTCAATCCTCAATCCTCAATCGTCAATCTTCAATCCTCAATACTCAATCTTCAATCCTCAATCCTCAATACTCAATACTCAATACTCATTCTTCAATCCTCAATACCGAATCCTCAATCTTCAATGATCAATCCTCAATCCTCAATCCTCAATCCTCAATCTTCAATCCTCAATCGTGAATCCTCAATCCACAATCCTCAATCTTCAATCCTCAATACTCAATCTTCAATCCTCAATCCTCAATCCTCAATCCTCAATCCTCAATCCTCAATCCTCAATCCTCAATCGTCAATCTTCAATCCTCAATACTCAATCTTCAATCCTTAATCCTCAATCCTCAATCCTCAATACTCATTCTTCAATCCACAATACCCAATCCTCAATCTTCAATCCTCCATCCTCAATCCTCAATCCTCAATCCTCAAACCCCAATCTTCAATCCTCAGTCCCAAATCCTCAATCTTCAATACTCACTCCTCAATCCTCAATCTTCAATCCTCAATACTCAATCTTCAATCCTCAATCCTCAATCCTCAATCCTCAATCCTCAATCCTCAATCCTCAATGGTCAATCTTCAATCATCAATACTCAATCTTCAATCCTTAATCCTCAATCCTCAATCCTCAATACTCATTCTTCAATCCACAATACCCAATCCTCAATCTTCAATCCTCCATCCTCAATCCTCAATCCTCAATCCTCAAACCCCAATCTTCAATCCTCAGTCCCAAATCCTCAATCTTCAATACTCACTCGTCAATCCTCAATCTTCAATCCTCAATACTCAGTCTTCAATCCTCAATCCTCAATCCTCAATTCTCAATCCTCATTCTTCAATCCTCAATCCTCAATCCTCAATCCTCAGTCCTCGATCCTCAATCTTCAATCCTCAATCCTCATTCCTCAATCCTCATTCTTCAATCCTCAAACCTCAATCCTCAACCCTCAGCCATCATCCTCAGGCCTTAATCGACAATCCTCAATCCTCAATCTTCTATCCTCAATACTCAATCTTCAATCCTGAATCCTCAGTTATCAATCTTCAATCCTCAATTCTCAATCTTCGATCCTCAATCTTGAATCCTCAGTCCCCTATTGTCAATCTTCTATCCGTAATCCTCAATCCTCCCATCGTCAATTCTCAATACTCAGTCTGCAATCCTCAATCGTCAATACTCAATCCTCAATCCTCAATCGTCAATCCTCAATACTCAGTCTTCAATCCTCAATCCTCAATCCTCAATCCTCAATCCTCATTCTTCAATCCTCAATCCTCAATCCTCAATCCTCAATCCACAGTCCTCGATCCTCAATCTTCAATCCTCAATACTCAATCTTCAATCCTCCATCCTCAATCCTCAATCCTCAATCCTCAATCCTCAATCGTCAGGCTTCAATGCTCAATACTCAATCTTCAATCCTCAATCCTCAATCCTCAATCCTCATTCCTCATTCTTCAATCCTCAATACCCAATCCTCAATCTTCAATCCTCAATCCTCAATCCTCAATTCTCAATCCTCAATCCTCAGTCCTCAGTCCTCAAACCTCAATCCTCAACCCTCAGCCCTCATCCTCAGTCCTTAATCGACAATCCTCAATCCTCAATCTTCTATCCTCAATACTCAATCTTCAATCCTGAATCCTCAATTATCAATCTTCAATCCTCAATTCTCAATCTTCGATCCTCAATCTTGAATCCTCAGTCCCCAATTCTCAATCTTCTATCCGCAATCCTCAATCCTCCCATCGTCAATCCTCAATGCTCAGTCTGCAATCCTCAATCGTCAATACTCAATCCTCAGTCCTCAATCGTCAATCCTCAATGCTCAATCTTCAATCCTCAACCCTCAATCCTCAATCCTCAATCCTCAATCCTCAATCCTCAATCCTCAATCGTCAATCTTCAATCCTCAATCCTCAATCGTCAGGCTTCAATGCTCAATACTCAATCTTCAATCCTCAATCCTCAATCGTCAGGCTTCAATGCTCAATACTCAATCTTCAATGCTCAATCCTCAATCCTCAATCCTCAATCCTCATTCTTCAATCCTCAATACCCAATCCTCAATCTTCAATCCTCAATCCTCAATCCTCAATCCTCAATCCTCAATCCTCAATCCTCAGACCTCAAACATCAATACTCAACCCTCAGTCCTCGTCCTCATTCCACAACCCTCAATCCTCGATCCTTAATCTTCAATCATCAATATTCAATTTTCAATACTCACTCCTCAATCCTCAATCTTCAATCCTCAATACTCAGTCTTCAATCCTCAATCCTCAATCCTCAATCCTCAATCCTCATTCTTCAATCCTCTATCCTCAATCCTCAATCCTGAATCCTCGATCCTCAATCTTCAATCCTCAATACTCAGTCTTTAATCCTCCATCCTCAATCCTCAATCCTCAATCCTCAATCCTCAATCGTCAGGCTTCAATGCTCAATACTCAATCTTCTATCCTCAATCCTCAATCCTCAATCCTCAATCCTCATTCTTCAATCCTCAATACCCAATCCTCAATCTTCAATCCTCAATCCTCAATCCTCAATTCTCAATTCTCAATCCACAGTCCTCAGTCCTCAAACCTCAATCCTCAACCCTCAGACCTCATCCTCAATCCTTAATCGACAACCCTCAATCCTCAATCTTCTATCCTCAATACTCAATCTTCAATCCTGAATCCTCAGACTTCAAACATCAATACTCAACCCTCAGTCCTCGTCCTCAATCCACAACCCTCAATCCTCAATCCTCAATATTCAGTCATTAATATTCAACCTTCAATCCTCAATCCTCAATCCTCTATCCTCAACACTCAATCCTCAATGTTCAATCCTCAATACCCAATCCTCAGTCTTCAATCCTCAATCCTCAATCCTCAATCCTCAATCCTCAATCCTCAGTCCTCAAACCTCAATCCTGAATCCTCAACACTGAATCCTCAATCTTCAGCCCTAAGTCCTCAACAATCAGTTGTCAATCCTCAATCCTCAAGAGAATATCATCAATTCACAGTTTTCAATACTCAATGCACAATCTGCAATCTTCAAATCTCTATCCACAAACATCAATTCTCATCACTCAACCCTCAACACTCAGTCTTCAATCCTCAATACTCAATCCTCAATCCTCAATCATCATTCTTGAATCCTGAATACCCAATTCTCAATCTTCAATCCTCAATCCTCAATCCTCAATTCTCAATCCTCAATCCTCAATCCTCAGACCTCAAACAGCAATACTCAACCCTCAGTCCTCGTCCTCAATCCACAACCATCAACCCTCAATCCTCAATATTCAATCATCAATATTCAATCTTCAGTCCTCAATCCTCAATCCTCAATCCTCAATCCTCAATGTTCAATCCGCAATACCCAATCCTCAATCTTCTATCCGCAATCCTCAATCCTCAATGCTCAATCCTCAATCCTCAATCCTCAATATTCAATCCTCTATACTCAATCTTCAATCCTCAATCCTCAATCCTCAATCCTCAATCCTCATTCTTCAATCCTCAACACCCAATCCTCAATCTTCAATCCTCAATCCTCAATCCTCAATTCTCAATCCTCAACCCTCAATCCTCAGACCTCAAACATCAATACTCAACCCTCAGTCCTCGTCCTCAATCCACAACACTCAATCCTCGATCCTCAATCTTCAATCATCAATATTCAATCTTCAATCCTCAATCCTCAATCCTCAATACCCAATCCTCAATCCTCAATGTTCTATCCTCAATACGCAATCCTCAATCTTGAATCCTCAATCCTCAATCCTCAATCCTCAATCATCAATCCTCAATCGTCAATCTTAATCTTCAATCCTCAGTACTCAATCTCCAATCCTCAATCCTCAATCCTCAATCCTCAATCCTCAATCTTCAGTCCTCAATACTCAATCTTGAATCCTCAATCCTCAATCCTCAATCCTCAATCCTGAATCCTCAATCTTAATCTTCAATCCTCAGTACTCAATCTTCAATCCTCAATCCTCAATCCTCAATCCTCAATCCCCAATCCTCAATCTTCAATCCCCAATACCCAATCTTCAATCCTCAATCCTCAATCCTCAATCCTCAATCCTCAATCCTCAATCCTCAATCGTCAATCTTCAATCCTCAATACTCAATCTTCAATCCTCAATCCTCAATACTCAATACTCAATCCTCATCCTTCAATCCTCAATACCCAATCCTCAATCTTCAATCCTCAATCCTCAATCCTCAATCCTCAATCCTCAATCCTCAATCTTCAATCCTCAATCGTCAATCCTCAATCCACAATCCTCAATCTTCAATCCTCAATACTCAATCTTCAATCCTCAATCCTCAATCCTCAATCCTCAATCCTCAATCCTCAATCCTCAATCCTCAATCGTCAACCTTCAATCCTCAATACTCAATCTTCAATCCTCAATCCTCAACCCTCAATCCTCAATCCTCATTCTTCAATCCTCAATACCCAATCCTCAATCTTCAATCCTCAATCCTGAATCCTCAATCATCAATCCTCAATCCTCAATCCTCAATCCTCAGACCTCAACCATCAATACTCAACCCTCAGTCCTCGTACTCAATCCACAACCCTCAATCCTCGATCCGCAACCTTCAATCAGCAATATTCAATATTCAACCCTCAATCCTCAATCCTCAATACTCAATACTCAATCCTCAATGTTCTATCCTCAATACGCAATCCTCAATCTTCAACCCTCAATCCTCAATCCTCAATCCTCAACCCTCAATCCTCAATCCTCAATCTTAATCTTCAATCCTCAGTACTCAATCTTCAATCCTCAATCCTGAATCCTCAATCCTCAATCCTCAATCTTCAATCCTCAATACTCAATCTTCAATCCTCAATCCTCAATCCTCAATCCTCAAACCTCAATCCTCAATCTTAATCTTCAATCCTCATCACTCAATCTTCAATCCTCAATCCTCAATCCTCAATCCTAAATCTTCAATCCCCAATACTCAATCTTCAATCCTCAATCCTCAATCCTCAATCCTCAATCCTCAATCCTCAATCCTCACTCCTCAATCGTCAATCTTCAATCCTCAATACTCAATCTTCAATCCTCAATCCTCAATACTCAATACTCAATACTCATTCTTCAATCCTCAATACCGAATCCTCAATCTTCAATGATCAATCCTCAATCCTCAATACTCAATCCTCAATCTTCAATCCTCAATCGTGAATCCTCAATCCACAATCCTCAATCTTCAATCCTCAATACTCAATCTTCAATCCTCAATCCTCAATCCTCAATCCTCAATCCTCAATCGTCAATCTTGAGTCCTCAATACTCAATCTTCAATCCTTAATCCTCAATCCTCAATCCTCAATACTCATTCTTCAATCCACAATACCCAATCCTCAATCCTCAATTCTCAATCCTCAATCCTCAGTCCTCAGTCCTCAAACCTCAATCCTCAACCTTCAGCCCTCATCCTCAATCCTTAATCGACAATCCTCAATCCTCAATCTTCTATTCTCAATACTCAATCTTCAACCCTGAATCCTCAATTATCAATCTTCAATCCTCAATTCTCAATCTTCGATCCTCAATCTTGAATCCTCAGTCCCCAATTCTCAATCTTCTATCCGCAATCCTCAGTCCTCCCATCGTCAATCCTCAATGCTCAGTCTGCAATCCTCAATCGTCAATACTCAATCCTCAATCCTCAATCGTCAATCCTCAATACTCAATCTTCAATCCTCAACTCTCAATCCTCAATCCTCAATCCTCAATCCTCAATCCTCAATCCTCAATCGTCAATCTTCAATCCTCAATCCTCAATCGTCAGGCTTCAATGCTCAATACTCAATCTTCAATCCTCAATCCTCAATCCTCAATCCTCAATCCTCAATCCTCAATCGTCATTCTTCAATCCTCAATCCTCAATCGTCAGGCTTCAATGCTCAATACTCAATCTTCAATGCTCAAACCTCAATCCTCAATCCTCAATCCTCATTCTTCAATCCTCAATACCCAATCCTCAATCTTCAATCCTCAATCCTCAATCCTCAATCCTCAATCCTCAATCCTCAATCCTCAATCCTCAGACCTCAAACATCAATACTCAACCCTCAGTCCTCGTCCTCATTCCACAACCCTCAATCCTCGATCCTCAATCTTCAATCATCAATATTCAATTTTCAATCCTCAATCCTCAATCCTCAATACCCAATACTCAATCCTCAATGTTCTATCCTCAATACGCAATCCTCAATCTTCAATCCTCAATCCTCAATCCTCAATCCTCAATGCTCAATCCTCAATCCTCAATCCTCAATCTTAATCTTCAATCCTCAACCCTCAATCCTCAATCCTCAATCCACAATCCTCAAACACCAATCTTCAATCTTCAGTCCCAAATCCTCAATCTTCAATACTCACTCCTCAATCCTCAATCTTCAATCCTCAATACTCAGTCTTCAATCCTCAATCCTCAATCCTCAATCCACAATCGTCATTCTTCAATCCTCTATCCTCAATCCTCAATCCTCAATCCTCAATCCTCAGTCCTCAAACCTCAATCCTGAATCCTCAACACTGAATCCTCAATCTTCAGCCCTAAGTCCTCAACAATCAGTTGTCAATCCTCAATCCTCAAGAGAATATCATCAATTCACAGTTTTCAATACTCAATACTCAATCTGCAATCTTCAAATCTCTATCCACAAACATCAATTCTCATCACTCAACCCTCAACACTCAGTCTTCAATCCTCAATACTCAATCCTCAATCCTCAATCATCATTCTTGAATCCTGAATACCCAATTCTCAATCTTCAATCCTCAATCCTCAGACCTCAATCCTCAATCCTCAATCCTCAGACCTCAAACAGCAATACTCAACCCTCAGTCCTCGTCCTCAATCCACAACCATCAATCCTCAATCCTCAATATTCAATCATCCATATTCAATCTTCAGTCCTCAATCCTCTATCCTCAATCCTCAATCCTCAATGTTCAATCCGCAATACCCAATCCTCAATCTTCTATCCGCAATCCTCAATCCTCAATGCTCAATCCTCAATCCTCAATCCTCAATATTCAATCCTCTATACTCAATCTTCAATCCTCAATCCTCAATCCTCAATCCTCAATCCTCATTCTTCAATCCTCAACACCCAATCCTCAATCTTCAATCCTCAATCCTCAATCCTCAATTCTCAATCCTCAACCCTCAATCCTCAGACCTCAAACATCAATACTCAACCCTCAGTCCTCGTCCTCAATCCACAACACTCAATCCTCGATCCTCAATCTTCAATCATCAATATTCAATCTTCAATCCTCAATCCTCAATCCTCAATACCCAATCCTCAATCCTCAATGTTCTATCCTCAATACGCAATCCTCAATCTTGAATCCTCAATCCTCAATCCTCAATCCTCAATCATCAATCCTCAATCGTCAATCTTAATCTTCAATCCTCAGTACTCAATCTCCAATCCTCAATCCTCAATCCTCAATCCTCAATCCTCAATCTTCAGTCCTCAATACTCAATCTTGAATCCTCAATCCTCAATCCTCAATCCTCAATCCTGAATCCTCAATCTTAACCTTCAATCCTCAGTACTCAATCTTCAATCCTCAATCCTCAATCCTCAATCCTCAATCCCCAATCCTCAATCTTCAATCCCCAATACCCAATCTTCAATCCTCAATCCTCAATCCTCAATCCTCAATCCTCAATCCTCAATCCTCAATCGTCAATCTTCAATCCTCAATACTCAATCTTCAATCCTCAATCCTCAATCCTCAATCTTCAATCCTCAATCCTCAATCGTCAGGCTTCAATGCTCAATACTCAATCTTCAATCCTCAATCCTCAATCCTCAATCCTCAATCCTCAATCCTCAATCGTCATTCTTCAATCCTCAATCCTCAATCGTCAGGCTTCAATGCTCAATACTCAATCTTCAATGCTCAAACCTCAATCCTCAATCCTCAATCCTCATTCTTCAATCCTCAATACCCAATCCTCAATCTTCAATCCTCAATCCTCAATCCTCAATCCTCAATCCTCAATCCTCAATCCTCAATCCTCAGACCTCAAACATCAATACTCAACCCTCAGTCCTCGTCCTCATTCCACAACCCTCAATCCTCGATCCTCAATCTTCAATCATCAATATTCAATTTTCAATCCTCAATCCTCAATCCTCAATACCCAATACTCAATGCTCAATCCTCAATCCTCAATCCTCAATCTTAATCTTCAATCCTCAACCCTCAATCCTCAATCCTCAATCCACAATCCTCAAACACCAATCTTCAATCTTCAGTCCCAAATCCTCAATCTTCAATACTCACTCCTCAATCCTCAATCTTCAATCCTCAATACTCAGTCTTCAATCCTCAATCCTCAATCCTCAATCCACAATCGTCATTCTTCAATCCTCTATCCTCAATCCTCAATCCTCAATCCTCAATCCTCAGTCCTCAAACCTCAATCCTGAATCCTCAACACTGAATCCTCAATCTTCAGCCCTAAGTCCTCAACAATCAGTTGTCAATCCTCAATCCTCAAGAGAATATCATCAATTCACAGTTTTCAATACTCAATACTCAATCTGCAATCTTCAAATCTCTATCCACAAACATCAATTCTCATCACTCAACCCTCAACACTCAGTCTTCAATCCTCAATACTCAATCCTCAATCCTCAATCATCATTCTTGAATCCTGAATACCCAATTCTCAATCTTCAATCCTCAATCCTCAATCCTCAATTCTCAATCCTCAATCCTCAATCCTCAGACCTCAAACAGCAATACTCAACCCTCAGTCCTCGTCCTCAATCCACAACCATCAATCCTCAATCCTCAATATTCAATCATCCATATTCAATCTTCAGTCCTCAATCCTCTATCCTCAATCCTCAATCCTCAATGTTCAATCCGCAATACCCAATCCTCAATCTTCTATCCGCAATCCTCAATCCTCAATGCTCAATCCTCAATCCTCAATCCTCAATATTCAATCCTCTATACTCAATCTTCAATCCTCAATCCTCAATCCTCAATCCTCAATCCTCATTCTTCAATCCTCAACACCCAATCCTCAATCTTCAATCCTCAATCCTCAATCCTCAATTCTCAATCCTCAACCCTCAATCCTCAGACCTCAAACATCAATACTCAACCCTCAGTCCTCGTCCTCAATCCACAACACTCAATCCTCGATCCTCAATCTTCAATCATCAATATTCAATCTTCAATCCTCAATCCTCAATCCTCAATACCCAATCCTCAATCCTCAATGTTCTATCCTCAATACGCAATCCTCAATCTTGAATCCTCAATCCTCAATCCTCAATCCTCAATCATCAATCCTCAATCGTCAATCTTAATCTTCAATCCTCAGTACTCAATCTCCAATCCTCAATCCTCAATCCTCAATCCTCAATCCTCAATCTTCAGTCCTCAATACTCAATCTTGAATCCTCAATCCTCAATCCTCAATCCTCAATCCTGAATCCTCAATCTTAACCTTCAATCCTCAGTACTCAATCTTCAATCCTCAATCCTCAATCCTCAATCCTCAATCCCCAATCCTCAATCTTCAATCCCCAATACCCAATCTTCAATCCTCAATCCTCAATCCTCAATCCTCAATCCTCAATCCTCAATCCTCAATCGTCAATCTTCAATCCTCAATACTCAATCTTCAATCCTCAATCCTCAATACTCAATACTCAATCCTCATCCTTCAATCCTCAATACCCAATCCTCAATCTTCAATCCTCAATCCTCAATCCTCAATCCTCAATCCTCAATCCTCAATCTTCAATCCTCAATCGTCAATCCTCAATCCACAATCCTCAATCTTCAATCCTCAATACTCAATCTTCAATCCTCAATCCTCAATCCTCAATCCTCAATCCTCAATCCTCAATCCTCAATCCTCAATCGTCAACCTTCAATCCTCAATACTCAATCTTCAATCCTCAATCCTCAACCCTCAATCCTCAATCCTCATTCTTCAATCCTCAATACCCAATCCTCAATCTTCAATCCTCAATCCTGAATCCTCAATCATCAATCCTCAATCCTCAATCCTCAATCCTCAGACCTCAACCATCAATACTCAACCCTCAGTCCTCGTACTCAATCCACAACCCTCAATCCTCGATCCGCAACCTTCAATCAGCAATATTCAATATTCAACCCTCAATCCTCAATCCTCAATACTCAATACTCAATCCTCAATGTTCTATCCTCAATACGCAATCCTCAATCTTCAATCCTCAATCCTCAATCCTCAATCCTCAACCCTCAATCCTCAATCCTCAATCTTAATCTTCAATCCTCAGTACTCAATCTTCAATCCTCAATCCTGAATCCTCAATCCTCAATCCTCAATCTTCAATCCTCAATACTCAATCTTCAATCCTCAATCCTCAATCCTCAATCCTCAAACCTCAATCCTCAATCTTAATCTTCAATCCTCATCACTCAATCTTCAATCCTCAATCCCCAATCCTCAATCCTCAATCCTAAATCTTCAATCCCCAATACTCAATCTTCAATCCTCAATCCTCAATCCTCAATCCTCAATCCTCAATCCTCAATCCTCACTCCTCAATCGTCAATCTTCAATCCTCAATACTCAATCTTCAATCCTCAATCCTCAATACTCAATACTCAATACTCATTCTTCAATCCTCAATACCGAATCCTCAATCTTCAATGATCAATCCTCAATCCTCAATACTCAATCCTCAATCTTCAATCCTCAATCGTGAATCCTCAATCCACAATCCTCAATCTTCAATCCTCAATACTCAATCTTCAATCCTCAATCCTCAATCCTCAATCCTCAATCCTCAATCCTCAATCCTCAATCGTCAATCTTCAGTCGTCAATACTCAATCTTCAATCCTTAATCCTCAATCCTCAATCCTCAATACTCATTCTTCAATCCACAATACCCAATCCTCAATCCTCAATTCTCAATCCTCAATCCTCAGTCCTCAGTCCTCAAACCTCAATCCTCAACCTTCAGCCCTCATCCTCAATCCTTAATCGACAATCCTCAATCCTCAATCTTCTATTCTCAATACTCAATCTTCAACCCTGAATCCTCAATTATCAATCTTGAATCCTCAATTCTCAATCTTCGATCCTCAATCTTGAATCCTCAGTCCCCAATTCTCAATCTTCTATCCTCAATCCTCAGTCCTCCCATCGTCAATCCTCAATGCTCAGTCTGCAATCCTCAATCGTCAATACTCAATCCTCAATCCTCAATCGTCAATCCTCAATACTCAATCTTCAATCCTCAACTCTCAATCCTCAATCCTCAATCCTCAATCCTCAATCCTCAATCCTCAATCGTCAATCTTCAATCCTCAATCCTCAATCGTCAGGCTTCAATGCTCAATACTCAATCTTCAATCCTCAATCCTCAATCCTCAATCCTCAATCCTCAATCCTCAATCGTCATTCTTCAATCCTCAATCCTCAATCGTCAGGCTTCAATGCTCAATACTCAATCTTCAATGCTCAAACCTCAATCCTCAATCCTCAATCCTCATTCTTCAATCCTCAATACCCAATCCTCAATCTTCAATCCTCAATCCTCAATCCTCAATCCTCAATCCTCAATCCTCAATCCTCAATCCTCAGACCTCAAACATCAATACTCAACCCTCAGTCCTCGTCCTCATTCCACAACCCTCAATCCTCGATCCTCAATCTTCAATCATCAATATTCAATTTTCAATCCTCAATCCTCAATCCTCAATACCCAATACTCAATCCTCAATGTTCTATCCTCAATACGCAATCCTCAATCTTCAATCCTCAATCCTCAATCCTCAATCCTCAATGCTCAATCCTCAATCCTCAATCCTCAATCTTAATCTTCAATCCTCAACCCTCAATCCTCAATCCTCAATCCACAATCCTCAAACACCAATCTTCAATCCTCAGTCCCAAATCCTCAATCTTCAATACTCACTCCTCAATCCTCAATCTTCAATCCTCAATACTCAGTCTTCAATCCTCAATCCTCAATCCTCAACCCACAATCGTCATTCTTCAATCCTCTATCCTCAATCCTCAATCCTCAATCCTCAATCCTCAGTCCTCAAACCTCAATCCTGAATCCTCAACACTGAATCCTCAATCTTCAGCCCTAAGTCCTCAACAATCAGTTGTCAATCCTCAATCTTCAAGAGAATATCATCAATTCACAGTTTTCAATACTCAATACTCAATCTGCAATCTTCAAATCTCTATCCACAAACATCAATTCTCATCACTCAACCCTCAACACTCAGTCTTCAATCCTCAATACTCAATCCTCAATCCTCAATCATCATTCTTGAATCCTGAATACCCAATTCTCAATCTTCAATCCTCAATCCTCAATCCTCAATTCTCAATCCTCAATCCTCAATCCTCAGACCTCAAACAGCAATACTCAACCCTCAGTCCTCGTCCTCAATCCACAACCATCAATCCTCAATCCTCAATATTCAATCATCAATATTCAATCTTCAGTCCTCAATCCTCAATCCTCAATCCTCAATCCTCAATGTTCAATCCGCAATACCCAATCCTCAATCTTCTATCCGCAATCCTCAATCCTCAATGCTCAATCCTCAATCCTCAATCCTCAATATTCAATCCTCTATACTCAATCTTCAATCCTCAATCCTCAATCCTCAATCCTCAATCCTCATTCTTCAATCCTCAACACCCAATCCTCAATCTTCAATCCTCAATCCTCAATCCTCAATCCTCAATCCTCAATCCTCAATCTTCAATCCTCAATCGTCAATCCTCAATCCACAATCCTCAATCTTCAATCCTCAATACTCAATCTTCAATCCTCAATCCTCAATCCTCAATCCTCAATCCTCAATCCTCAATCCTCAATCCTCAATCGTCAACCTTCAATCCTCAATACTCAATCTTCAATCCTCAATCCTCAACCCTCAATCCTCAATCCTCATTCTTCAATCCTCAATACCCAATCCTCAATCTTCAATCCTCAATCCTGAATCCTCAATCATCAATCCTCAATCCTCAATCCTCAATCCTCAGACCTCAACCATCAATACTCAACCCTCAGTCCTCGTACTCAATCCACAACCCTCAATCCTCGATCCGCAACCTTCAATCAGCAATATTCAATATTCAACCCTCAATCCTCAATCCTCAATACTCAATACTCAATCCTCAATGTTCTATCCTCAATACGCAATCCTCAATCTTCAATCCTCAATCCTCAATCCTCAATCCTCAACCCTCAATCCTCAATCCTCAATCTTAATCTTCAATCCTCAGTACTCAATCTTCAATCCTCAATCCTGAATCCTCAATCCTCAATCCTCAATCTTCAATCCTCAATACTCAATCTTCAATCCTCAATCCTCAATCCTCAATCCTCAAACCTCAATCCTCAATCTTAATCTTCAATCCTCATCACTCAATCTTCAATCCTCAATCCTCAATCCTCAATCCTCAATCCTAAATCTTCAATCCCCAATACTCAATCTTCAATCCTCAATCCTCAATCCTCAATCCTCAATCCTCAATCCTCAATCCTCACTCCTCAATCGTCAATCTTCAATCCTCAATACTCAATCTTCAATCCTCAATCCTCAATACTCAATACTCAATACTCATTCTTCAATCCTCAATACCGAATCCTCAATCTTCAATGATCAATCCTCAATCCTCAATACTCAATCCTCAATCTTCAATCCTCAATCGTGAATCCTCAATCCACAATCCTCAATCTTCAATCCTCAATACTCAATCTTCAATCCTCAATCCTCAATCCTCAATCCTCAATCCTCAATCCTCAATCCTCAATCGTCAATCTTCAGTCCTCAATACTCAATCTTCAATCCTTAATCCTCAATCCTCAATCCTCAATACTCATTCTTCAATCCACAATACCCAATCCTCAATCCTCAATTCTCAATCCTCAATCCTCAGTCCTCAGTCCTCAAACCTCAATCCTCAACCTTCAGCCCTCATCCTCAATCCTTAATCGACAATCCTCAATCCTCAATCTTCTATTCTCAATACTCAATCTTCAACCCTGAATCCTCAATTATCAATCTTCAATCCTCAATTCTCAATCTTCGATCCTCAATCTTGAATCCTCAGTCCCCAATTCTCAATCTTCTATCCGCAATCCTCAGTCCTCCCATCGTCAATCCTCAATGCTCAGTCTGCAATCCTCAATCGTCAATACTCAATCCTCAATCCTCAATCGTCAATCCTCAATACTCAATCTTCAATCCTCAACTCTCAATCCTCAATCCTCAATCCTCAATCCTCAATCCTCAATCCTCAATCGTCAATCTTCAATCCTCAATCCTCAATCGTCAGGCTTCAATGCTCAATACTCAATCTTCAATCCTCAATCCTCAATCCTCAATCCTCAATCCTCAATCCTCAATCGTCATTCTTCAATCCTCAATCCTCAATCGTCAGGCTTCAATGCTCAATACTCAATCTTCAATGCTCAAACCTCAATCCTCAATCCTCAATCCTCATTCTTCAATCCTCAATACCCAATCCTCAATCTTCAATCCTCAATCCTCAATCCTCAATCCTCAATCCTCAATCCTCAATCCTCAATCCTCAGACCTCAAACATCAATACTCAACCCTCAGTCCTCGTCCTCATTCCACAACCCTCAATCCTCGATCCTCAATCTTCAACCATCAATATTCAATTTTCAATCCTCAATCCTCAATCCTCAATACCCAATACTCAATCCTCAATGTTCTATCCTCAATACGCAATCCTCAATCTTCAATCCTCAATCCTCAATCCTCAATCCTCAATGCTCAATCCTCAATCCTCAATCCTCAATCTTAATCTTCAATCCTCAACCCTCAATCCTCAATCCTCAATCCACAATCCTCAAACACCAATCTTCAATCCTCAGTCCCAAATCCTCAATCTTCAATACTCACTCCTCAATCCTCAATCTTCAATCCTCAATACTCAGTCTTCAATCCTCAATCCTCAATCCTCAATCCACAATCGTCATTCTTCAATCCTCTATCCTCAATCCTCAATCCTCAATCCTCGATCCTCAATCTTCAATCCTCAATACTCAATCTTCAATCCTCCATCCTCAATCCTCAATCCTCAATCCTCAATCCTCAATCGTCAGGCTTCAATGCTCAATACTCAATCTTCAATCCTCAATCCTCAATCCTCAATCCTCAATCCTCATTCTTCAATCCTCAATACCCAATCCTCAATCTTCAATCCTCAATCCTCAATCCTCAATTCTCAATTCTCAATCCTCAGTCCTCAGTCCTCAAACCTCAATCCTCAACCCTCAGACCTCATCCTCAATCCTTAATCGACAATCCTCAATCCTCAATCTTCTATCCTCAATACTCAATCTTCAATCCTGAATCCTCAGACTTCAAACATCAATCCTCAATCCTCAATCCTCAATCCTCAATCCTCAATCCTCAATCCTCAATCGTCAATCTTCAATCCTCAATACTCAATCTTCTATCCTCAATCCTCAATCCTCAATTCTCAATCTCATTCTTCGATCCTCAATACCCAATTATCAATCTTCAATCCTCAATCCTCAATCCTCAATTCTCAATCCTCAATCCTCTGTCCTTAGTCCTCAAACCTCAATCCTCAACCCTCAGCCCTCATCCTCAAGCCTCAGTCCTCAAACCTCAATCCTGAATCCTCAACACTGAATCCTCAATCTTCAGCCCTAAGTCCTCAACAATCAGTAGTCAATCCTCAATCCTCAATAGAATATCCTCAATTCATAGTTTTCAATACTCAATACTCAATCTGCAATCTGCAGACCTCTATCCACAAGCATCAATTCTCATCACTCAACCCTCAATACTCAGTCCCCAATCCTCAATCTTCAATCTTCAATCCTCAATCATCAATCCTCAATCTTAATCTTCAATCCTCAGTACTCAATCTTCAATCCTCAATCCTCAAACCTCAATCCTCAATCCTCAATCTTCAGACCTCAAACAGCAATACTCAACCCTCAGTCCTCGTCCTCAATCCACAACCATCAATCCTCAATCCTCAATATTCAATCATCAATATTCAATCTTCAGTCCTCAATCCTCAATCCTCAATCCTCAATCCTCAATGTTCAATCCGCAATACCCAATCCTCAATCTTCTATCCGCAATCCTCAATCCTCAATGCTCAATCCTCAATCCTCAATCCTCAGACCTCAAACAGCAGTAGTCAACCCTCAGCCCTCGTCCTCAATCCACAACCATCAATCCTCAATCCTCAATATTAAATCATCAATATTCAATCTTCAGTCCTCAATCCTCAATCCTCAATCCTCAATCCTCAATGTTCAATCCGCAATACCCAATCCTCAATCTTCTATCCGCAATCCTCAATCCTCAATCCTCAATCCTCAATCCTCAATCCTCAATCCTCAATCTTCAATCCTCAATACTCAATCTTCAATCCTCAATCCTCAATCCTCAATCCTCAATCCTCAATCCTCAATCTTAATCTTCAATCCTCAGTTCTCAATCTTCAATCCTCAATCCACAATGCTCAATCCTCGATCCTCAATCTTCAATACCCAATACTGAATCTTCAATCCTCAATCCTCAATCCTCAATCCTCAATCCTCAATCCTCAATCCTCAATCGTCAATCTTAATCTTCAATCCTCAGTTCTCAATCTTCAATCCTCAATCCACAATCCTCAATCCTCGATCCTCAATCTTCAATACCCAATACTGAATCTTCAATCCTCAATCCTCAATCCTCAATCCTCAATCCTCAATCCTCAATCCTCAATCGTGAATCTTCAATCCTCAATACTCAATCTTCAATCCTCAATCCTCAATACTCAATACTCAATCCTCATTCTTCAATCCTCAATACCTAATCCTCAATATTCAATCCTCAATCCTCAATCCTCAATCCTCAATACTCAATACACAATCCTCATTCTTCAATCCTCAGTACCCAATCCTCAATCTTCAATCCTCAATCCTCAATTCTCAATCCTCAACCCTCAATCCTCAGACCTCAAACATCAATACTCAACCCTCAGTCCTCGTGCTCAATCCACAACCCCCAATACTCAATCCTCAATCTTCAATTCTCAATCCTCAATCCTCAATCCACAATCCTGAATCCTCAATCCTGAATCCTCAACCTTCAGCCATCAGTCCTCAACAATCAGTTGTCAATCCTCAATCCTCAAGAGAATATCATCAATTCACAGTTTTCAATACTCAATACTCAATCTGCAATCTTCAAATCTCTATCCACAAACATCAATTCTCATCACTCAACCCTCAACACTCAGTCTTCAATCCTCAATACTCAATCCTCAATCCTCAATCCTCATTCTTCAATCCTGAATACCCAATTCTCAATCTTCAATCCTCAATACTCAATCCTCAATTCTCAATCCTCAATCCTCAATCCTCAGACCTCAAACAGCAATACTCAACCCTCAGTCCTCGTCCTCAATCCACAACCATCAATCCTCAATCCTCAATATTCAATCATCAATATTCAATCTTCAGTCCTCAATCCTCAATCCTCAATCCTCAATCCTCAATGTTCATTACGCAATACCCAATCCTCAATCTTCTATCCGCAATCCTCAATCCTCAATGCTCAATCCTCAATCCTGAATCCTCAATATTCAATCCTCAATACTCAATCTTCAATCCTCAATCCTCAATCCTCAATCCTCAATCCTCATTCTTCAATCCTCAACACCCAATCCTCAATTTTCAATCCTCAATCCTCAATCCTCAATTCTCAATCCTCAATCCTCAATCCTCAGACCTCAAACATCAACACTCAACCCTCAGTCCTCGTCCTCAATCCACAACACTCAATCCTCGATCCTCAATCTTCAATCATCAATATTCAATCTTCAATCCTCAATCCTCAATCCTCAATACTCAATCTTCAATCCTCAATGTTCTAACCTCAATACGCTATCCTCAATCCTCAATCTTAACCTTCATTCCTCAGTACTCAATCTTCAATCCTCAATCCACAATCCTCAATCCTCAATCCTCAATCTTCAATACCCAATACTCAATCTTCAATCCTCAATCCTCAATCCTCAATCCTCAATCCTCAATCCTCAATCCTCAATCGTCAATCTTCAATCCTCAATACTCAATCTTCAATCCTCAATCCTCAATACTCAATACTCAATCCTCATTCTTCAATCCTCAATACCTAATCCTCAATCTTCAATCCTCAATCCTCAATCCTCAATCCTCAATACTCAATACTCAATCCTCATTCTTCAATCCTCAGTACCCAATCCTCAATCTTCAATCCTCAATCCTGAATTCTCAATCCTCAACCCTCAATCCTCAGACCTCAAACATCAATACTCAACCCTCAGTCCTCGTCCTCAATCCACAACCCCCAATACTCGATCCGCAACCTTCAATCACAATATTCAATATTCAACCCTCAATCCTCAATCCTCAATACTCAATACTCAATCCTCAATGTTCTATCTTCAATACGCAATCCTCAATCTTCAATCCTCAATCCTCAATCCTCAATCCTCAACCCTCAATCCTCAATCCTCAATCTTAACCTTCAATCCTCAGTACTCAATCTTCAATCCTCAATCCTCAATACTCAATCCTCAATTCTCAATCCTCGATCGTCAATCTTCAATCCTCAATACTCAATCTTCAATCCTCAATCCTCAATACTCAATACTCAATCCTCATTCTTCAATCCTCAATACCCAATCCTCAATCTTCAATCCTCAATCCTCAATCCTCAGTCCTCAATCCTCAATCTTCAATCCTCAATCGTCCATCCTCATTCTTCAATCCTCAATACCCAATCCTCAATCTTCAATCCTCAATCCTCAATCCTCAATCCTCAATCCTCAATCTTCAATCCTCAATCGTCAATCCTCAATCCACAATCCTCAATCTTCAATCCTCAATACTCAATCTTCAATCCTCAATCCTCAATCCTCAATCGTCAACCTTCAATCCTCAATACTCAATCTTCAATCCTCAATCCTCAATCGTCAACCTTCAATCCTCAATACTCAATCTTCAATCCTCAATCCTCTACCCTCAATCCTCAATCCTCAATCCTCAATCCTCAATCTTAATCTTCAATCCTCAGTACTCAATCTTCAATCCTCAATCCTCAATACTCAATCCTCAATTCTCAATCCTCGATCGTCAATCTTCAATCCTCAATACTCAATCTTCAATCCTCAATACTCAATCTTCAATCCTCAATCCTCAATACTCAATACTCAATCCTCATTCTTCAATCCTCAATACCCAATCCTCAATCTTCAATCCTCAATCCTCAATCCTCAATCCTCAATCCTCAATCTTCAATCCTCAATCGTCAATCCTCATTCTTCAATCCTCAATACCCAATCCTCAATCTTCAATCCTCAATCCTCAATCCTCAATCCTCAATCCTCAATCTTCAATCCTCAATCGTCAATCCTCAATCCACAATCCTCAATCTTCAATCCTCAATACTCAATCTTCAATCCTCAGTCCTCAATCCTCAATCGTCAACCTTCAATCCTCAATACTCAATCTTCAATCCTCAATCCTCAATCGTCAACCTTCAATCCTCAATACTCAATCTTCAATCCTCAATCCTCAACCCTCAATCCTCAATCCTCAATCCTCAATCCTCAATCTTAATCTTCAATCCTCAGTACTCAATCTTCAATCCTCAATCCTCAATATTCAATCCTCAATTCTCAATCCTCGATCGTCAATCTTCAATCCTCAATACTCAATCTTCAATCCTCAATACTCAACCCTCAGTCCTCGTCCTCAATCCACAACACTCAATCCTCGATCCTCAATCTTCAATCATCAATATTCAATCTTCAATCCTCAATCCTCAATCCTCAATACTCAATCTTCAATCCTCAATACTCAACCCTCAATCCTCAATCCTCAATACTCATTCTTCAATCCACAATACCCAATCCTCAATCTTCAATCCTCCATCCTCAATCCTCAGACCTCAAACATCAATACTCAACCCTCAGACCTCGTCCTCAATCCACAACCCTCAATACTCGATCCTCAATCCTCAATCATCAATCCTCAATCTTAATCTTCATCCTCAGTACTCAATCTTCAATCCTCAATCCTCAAACCTCAATCCTCAATCCTCAATCTTCAGACCTCAAACAGCAATACTCAACCCTCAGTCCTCGTCCTCAATCCACAACCATCAATCCTCAATCCTCAATATTCAATCATCAATATTCAATCTTCAGTCCACAATCCTCAATCCTCAATCCTCAATCCTCAATGTTCAATCCCCAATACTCAATCTTCAATCCTCAATCCTCAATCCTCAATCCTCAATCCTCAATCCTCAATCCTCAATCCTCATTCTTCAATCCACAATCCTCAATCCTCAATCCTCAGTCCTCGATCCTCAATCTTCAATCCTCAATACTCAATCTTCAATCCTCCATCCTCAATCCTCAATCCTCATTCCTCAATCCTCAATCGTCAGGCTTCAATGCTGAATACTTAATCTTCAATCCTCAATCCTCAATCCTCAATCCTCATTCCTCATTCTTCAATCCTCAATACCCAATCCTCAATCTTCAATCCTCAATCCTCAATCCTCAATACTCAATCCTCAATTCTCAATCCTCGATCGTCAATCTTCAATCCTCAATACTCAATCTTCAATCCTCAATACTCAATCTTCAATCCTCAATCCTCAATACTCAATACTCAATCCTCATTCTTCAATCCTCAATACCCAATCCTCAATCTTCAATCCTCAACCTCAATCCTCAATCCTCAATCCTCAATCTTCAATCCTCAATCGTCAATCCTCATTCTTCAATCCTCAATACCCAATCCTCAATCTTCAATCCTCAATCCTCAATCCTCAATCCTCAATCCTCAATCTTCAATCCTCAATCGTCAATCCTCAATCCACAATCCTCAATCTTCAATCCTCAATACTCAATCTTCAATCCTCAGTCCTCAATCCTCAATCGTCAACCTTCAATCCTCAATACTCAATCTTCAATCCTCAATCCTCAATCGTCAACCTTCAATCCTCAATACTCAATCTTCAATCCTCAATCCTCAACCCTCAATCCTCAATCCTCAATCCTCAATCCTCAATCTTAATCTTCAATCCTCAGTACTCAATCTTCAATCCTCAATCCTCAATATTCAATCCTCAATTCTCAATCCTCGATCGTCAATCTTCAATCCTCAATACTCAATCTTCAATCCTCAATACTCAACCCTCAGTCCTCGTCCTCAATCCACAACACTCAATCCTCGATCCTCAATCTTCAATCATCAATATTCAATCTTCAATCCTCAATCCTCAATCCTCAATACTCAATCTTCAATCCTCAATACTCAACCCTCAATCCTCAATCCTCAATACTCATTCTTCAATCCACAATACCCAATCCTCAATCTTCAATCCTCCATCCTCAATCCTCAGACCTCAAACATCAATACTCAACCCTCAGACCTCGTCCTCAATCCACAACCCTCAATACTCGATCCTCAATCCTCAATCATCAATCCTCAATCTTAATCTTCATCCTCAGTACTCAATCTTCAATCCTCAATCCTCAAACCTCAATCCTCAATCCTCAATCTTCAGACCTCAAACAGCAATACTCAACCCTCAGTCCTCGTCCTCAATCCACAACCATCAATCCTCAATCCTCAATATTCAATCATCAATATTCAATCTTCAGTCCACAATCCTCAATCCTCAATCCTCAATCCTCAATGTTCAATCCCCAATACTCAATCTTCAATCCTCAATCCTCAATCCTCAATCCTCAATCCTCAATCCTCAATCCTCAATCCTCATTCTTCAATCCACAATCCTCAATCCTCAATCCTCAGTCCTCGATCCTCAATCTTCAATCCTCAATACTCAATCTTCAATCCTCCATCCTCAATCCTCAATCCTCATTCCTCAATCCTCAATCGTCAGGCTTCAATGCTGAATACTTAATCTTCAATCCTCAATCCTCAATCCTCAATCCTCATTCCTCATTCTTCAATCCTCAATACCCAATCCTCAATCTTCAATCCTCAATCCTCAATCCTCAATTCTCAATCCTCAATCCTCAGTCCTCAGTCCTCAAACCTCAATCCTCAACCCTCAATTCTCAATCCTCAATCCTCAGTCCTCAGTCCTCAAACCGCAATCCTCAACCCTCAGACCTTATCCTCAATCCTTAATCGACAATTCTCAATCCTCAATCTTCTATCCTCAATACTGAATCTTCAATCCTGAATCCTCAGTCCTCAATGTTCAATCCTCAATCCTCAATCGTCAATCTTCAATCCTCAATACTCAATCTTCAATCCTCAATCCTCAATACTCAATACTCAATACTCATTCTTCAATCCTCATTCGTCAATACACAATACCCAATCCTCAATCTTCAATCCTCAATCCTCAATTCTCAATTCTCAATCCTCAATCCTCAGACCTCAGACATCAATATTCAACACTCAGTCCTCAATCCTCAATCTTCAATCCTCAATCCTCAATCGTCAGGCTTCAATGCTCAATACTCAATCTTCAATCCTCAATACTCAATCTTCAATCCTTAATCCTCAATCCTCAATCCTCAATCCTCAATACTCATTCTTCAATCCACAATACCCAATCCTCAATCTTCAATCCTCCATCCTCAATCCTCAGACCTCAAACATCAATACTCAACCCTCAGACCTCGTCCTCAATCCACAACCCTCAATACTCGATCCTCAATCGTCAATCATCAATCCTCAATCTTAATCTTCATCCTCAGTACTCAATCTTCAATCCTCAATCCTCAAACCTCAATCCTCAATCCTCAATCTTCAGACCTCAAACAGCAATACTCAACCCTCAGTCCTCGTCCTCAATCCACAACCATCAATCCTCAATCCTCAATATTCAATCATCAATATTCAATCTTCAGTCCACAATCCTCAATCCTCAATCCTCAATCCTCAATGTTCAATCCCCAATACTCAATCTTCAATCCTCAATCCTCAATCCTCAATCCTCAATCCTCAATCCTCAATCCTCAATCCTCAATCCTCATTCTTCAATCCACAATCCTCAATCCTCAATCCTCAGTCCTCGATCCTCAATCTTCAATCCTCAATACTCAATCTTCAATCCTCCATCCTCAATCCTCAATCCTCATTCCTCAATCCTCAATCGTCAGGCTTCAATGCTGAATACTTAATCTTCAATCCTCAATCCTCAATCCTCAATCCTCATTCCTCATTCTTCAATCCTCAATACCCAATCCTCAATCTTCAATCCTCAATCCTCAATCCTCAATTCTCAATCCTCAATCCTCAGTCCTCAGTCCTCAAACCTCAATCCTCAACCCTCAATTCTCAATCCTCAATCCTCAGTCCTCAGTCCTCAAACCGCAATCCTCAACCCTCAGACCTTATCCTCAATCCTTAATCGACAATTCTCAATCCTCAATCTTCTATCCTCAATACTGAATCTTCAATCCTGAATCCTCAGTCCTCAATGTTCAATCCTCAATCCTCAATCGTCAATCTTCAATCCTCAATACTCAATCTTCAATCCTCAATCCTCAATACTCAATACTCAATACTCATTCTTCAATCCTCATTCGTCAGTACACAATACCCAATCCTCAATCTTCAATCCTCAATCCTCAATTCTCAATTCTCAATCCTCAATCCTCAGACCTCAGACATCAATATTCAACACTCAGTCCTCAATCCTCAATCTTCAATCCTCAATCCTCAATCGTCAGGCTTCAATGCTCAATACTCAATCTTCAATCCTCAATACTCAATCTTCAATCCTTAATCCTCAATCCTCAATCCTCAATACTCATTCTTCAATCCACAATACCCAATCCTCAATCTTCAATCCTCCATCCTCAATCCTCAATCCTCAATCCTCAATCCTCAATCGTCAGGCTTCAATGCTCAATACTCAATCTTCAATCCTCAATCCTCAATCCTCAATCCTCAATCCTCATTCTTCAATCCTCAATACCCAATCCTCAATCTTCAATCCTCAATCCTCAATCCTCAATTCTCAATTCTCAATCCTCAGTCCTCAGTCCTCAAACCTCAATCCTCAACCCTCAGACCTCATCCTCAATCCTTAATCGACAATCATCAATCCTCAATCTTCTATCCTGAATACTCAATCTTCAATCCTGAATCCTCAGACTTCAAACATCAATACTCAACCCTCAGTCCTCGTCCTCAATCCACAACCCTCAATCCTCAATCCTCAATATTCAGTCATTAATATTCAACCTTCAATCCTCAATCCTCAATCCTCTATCCTCAACACTCAATCCTCAATGTTCAATCCTCAATACCCAATCCTCAGTCTTCAATCCTCAATCCTCAATCCTCAGACCTCAAACATCAATACTCAACCCTCAGACCTCGTCCTCAATCCACAACCCTCAATACTCGATCCTCAATCCTCAATCATCAATCCTCAATCTTAATCTTCATCCTCAGTACTCAATCTTCAATCCTCAATCCTCAAACCTCAATCCTCAATCCTCAATCTTCAGACCTCAAACAGCAATACTCAACCCTCAGTCCTCGTCCTCAATCCACAACCATCAATCCTCAATCCTCAATATTCAATCATCAATATTCAATCTTCAGTCCACAATCCTCAATCCTCAATCCTCAATCCTCAATGTTCAATCCCCAATACTCAATCTTCAATCCTCAATCCTCAATCCTCAATCCTCAATCCTCAATCCTCAATCCTCAATCCTCATTCTTCAATCCACAATCCTCAATCCTCAATCCTCAGTCCTCGATCCTCAATCTTCAATCCTCAATACTCAATCTTCAATCCTCCATCCTCAATCCTCAATCCTCATTCCTCAATCCTCAATCGTCAGGCTTCAATGCTGAATACTTAATCTTCAATCCTCAATCCTCAATCCTCAATCCTCATTCCTCATTCTTCAATCCTCAATACCCAATCCTCAATCTTCAATCCTCAATCCTCAATCCTCAATTCTCAATCCTCAATCCTCAGTCCTCAGTCCTCAAACCTCAATCCTCAACCCTCAATTCTCAATCCTCAATCCTCAGTCCTCAGTCCTCAAACCGCAATCCTCAACCCTCAGACCTTATCCTCAATCCTTAGTCGACAATTCTCAATCCTCAATCTTCTATCCTCAATACTGAATCTTCAATCCTGAATCCTCAGTCCTCAATGTTCAATCCTCAATCCTCAATCCTCAATCTTCAATCCCCAATACTCATTCTTCAATCCTCAATACTCAATCCTCAATCCTCAATCCTCAATCCTCAATCGTCAATCTTCAATCCTCAATACTCAATCTTCAATCCTCAATCCTCAATACTCAATACTCAATACTCATTCTTCAATCCTCATTCGTCAATACACAATACCCAATCCTCAATCTTCAATCCTCAATCCTCAATTCTCAATTCTCAATCCTCAATCCTCAGACCTCAGACATCAATATTCAACACTCAGTCCTCAATCCTCAATCTTCAATCCTCAATCCTCAATCGTCAGGCTTCAATGCTCAATACTCAATCTTCAATCCTCAATACTCAATCTTCAATCCTTAATCCTCAATCCTCAATCCTCAATACTCATTCTTCAATCCACAATACCCAATCCTCAATCTTCAATCCTCCATCCTCAATCCTCAATCCTCAATCCTCAATCCTCAATCGTCAGGCTTCAATGCTCAATACTCAATCTTCAATCCTCAATCCTCAATCCTCAATCCTCAATCCTCATTCTTCAATCCTCAATACCCAATCCTCAATCTTCAATCCTCAATCCTCAATCCTCAATTCTCAATTCTCAATCCTCAGTCCTCAGTCCTCAAACCTCAATCCTCAACCCTCAGACCTCATCCTCAATCCTTAATCGACAATCATCAATCCTCAATCTTCTATCCTGAATACTCAATCTTCAATCCTGAATCCTCAGACTTCAAACATCAATACTCAACCCTCAGTCCTCGTCCTCAATCCACAACCCTCAATCCTCAATCCTCAATATTCAGTCATTAATATTCAACCATCAATCCTCAATCCTCAATCCTCTATCCTCAACACTCAATCCTCAATGTTCAATCCTCAATACCCAATCCTCAGTCTTCAATCCTCAATCCTCAATCCTCAATCCTCAATCCTCAATCCTCAGTCCTCAAACTTCAATCCTGAATCCTCAACACTGAATCCTCAATCTTCAGCCCTAAGTCCTCAACAATCAGTTGTCATTCCTCAATCCTCAATAGAATATCCTCAATTCACAGTTTTCAATACTCAATACTCAATCTGCAATCTTCAGACCTCTATCCACAAGCATCAATTCTCATCACTCAACCCTCAATACTCAGTCCCCAATACTCAATCTTCAATCCTCAATCCTCAATACTCAATACTCAATCCTCATTCTTCAATCCTCAATACCCAATCCTCAATCTTCAATCCTCAATCCTCAATCCTCAATCCTCAATCCTCAATCTTCAATCCTCAATCGTCAATCCTCAGTCCACAATCCTCAATCTTCAATCCTCAATACTCAATCTTCAATCCTCAATACTCAATCCTCAATCCTCAATCCTCAATCCTCAATCCTCAATCCTCAATCGTCAACCTTCAATCCTCAATACTCAATCTTCAATACTCAATCCTCAACCCTCAATCCTCAATCCTCAATTCTCAATCCTCAATCCTCAGTCCTCAGTCCTCAAACCTCAATCCTCAACCCTCAATTCTCAATCCTCAATCCTCAGTCCTCAGTCCTCAAACCGCAATCCTCAACCCTCAGACCTTATCCTCAATCCTTAATCGACAATTCTCAATCCTCAATCTTCTATCCTCAATACTGAATCTTCAATCCTGAATCCTCAGTCCTCAATGTTCAATCCTCAATACTCAATCTTCAATCCTCAATCCTCAATCCTCAATCCTCAAACCTCAATCCTCAATCTTAATCTTCAATCCTCATAACTCAATCTTCAATCCTCAATCCTCAATCCTCAATCCTCAATCCTCAATCTTCAATCCCCAGTCCTCAATCTTCAATCCTCAATCCTCAATCCTCAATCCTCAATCCTCAATCCTCAATCCTCAATAGTCAATCTTCAATCCTCAATACTCAATCTTCAATCCGCAATCCTCAATACTCAATACTCAATACTCATTCTTCAATCCTCAATACCGAATCGTCAATCTTCAATGATCAATCCTCAATCCTCAATCCTCAACCCTCAATCTTCAATCCTCAATCGTGAATCCTCAGTCCACAATCCTCAATCTTCAATCCTCAATACTCAATCTTCAATCCTCAATACTCAGTCTTCAATCCTCAATCCTCAATCTTCAATCCTCAATACTCAGTCTTCAATCCTCAGTCCTCAATCCTCAATCCTCAATCCTCATTCTTCAATCCTCAATCCTCAATCCTCAATCCTCAGTCCTCGATCCTCAATCTTCAATCCTCAATACTCAATCTTCAATCCTCCATCCTCAATCCTCAATCCTCAATGCTCAATCCTCAATCGTCAGGCCTCAATGCTGAATACTCAATCTTCAATCCTCAATCCTCAATCCTCAATCCTCATTCCTCATTCTTCAATCCTCAATACCCAATCCTCAATCTTCAATCCTCAATCCTCAATCCTCAATTCTCAATCCTCAATCCTCAGTCCTCAGTCCTCAAACCTCAATCCTCAACCCTCAATTCTCAATCCTCAATCCTCAGTCCTCAGTCCTCAAACCGCAATCCTCAACCCTCAGACCTCATCCTCAATCCTTAATCGACAATTCTCAATCCTCAATCTTCTATCCTCAATACTGAATCTTCAATCCTGAATCCTCAGTCCTCAATGTTCAATCCTCAATCCTCAATCCTCAATCTTCAATCCCCAATACTCAATCTTCAATCCTCAATCCTCAATCCTCAATCCTCAATCCTCAATCCTCAATCCTCAATCGTCAATCTTCAATCCTCAATACTCAATCTTCAATCCTCAATCCTCAATACTCAATACTCAATACTCAATCTGCAATCTTCAGACCTCTATCCACAAGCATCAATTCTCATCACTCAACCCTCAATACTCAGTCCCCAATCCTCAATCTTCAATCCTCAATCCTCAATCATCAATCCTCAATCTTAATTTTCAATCCTCAGTACTCAATCTTCAATCCTCAATCCTCAAACCTCAACCCTCAATCCTCAATCCTCAGACCTCAAACAGCAATACTCAACCCTCAGTCCTCGTCCTCAATCCACAACCATCAATCCTCAATCCTCAATATTCAATCATCAATATTCAATCTTCAGTCCTCAATCCTCAATCCTCAATCCTCAATCCTCAATGTTCAATCCCCAATACTCAATCTTCAATCCTCAATCCTCAATCCTCAATCCTCAATCCTCAATCCTCAATCCTCAATCCTCATTCTTCAATCCGCAATCCTCAATCCTCAATCCTCAGTCCTCGATCCTCAATCTTCAATCCTCAACTCTCAATCTTCAATCCTCCATCCTCAATCCTCAATCCTCAATCCTCAATCCTCAATCGTCAGGCTTCAATGCTGAATACTTAATCTTCAATCCTCAATCCTCAATCCTCAATCCTCAATCCTCAATCGTCAGGCTTCAATGCTGAATACTTAATCTTCAATCCTCAATCCTCAATCCTCAATTCTCAATCCTCAATCCTCAGTCCTCAGTCCTCAAACCTCAATCCTCAACCCTCAATTCTCAATCCTCAATCCTCAGTCCTCAGTCCTCAAACCGCAATCCTCAACCCTCAGACCTTATCCTCAATCCTTAATCGACAATTCTCAATCCTCAATCTTCTATCCTCAATACTGAATCTTCAATCCTGAATCCTCAGTCCTCAATGTTCAATCCTCAATCCTCAATCCTCAATCTTCAATCCCCAATACACAATCTTCAATCCTCAATCCTCAATCCTCAATCCTCAATCCTCAATCCTCAACCGTCAATCTTCAATCCTCAATACTCAATCTTCAATCCTCAATCCTCAATACTCAATACTCAATACTCATTCTTCAATCCTCATTCGTCAATACACAATACCCAATCCTCAATCTTCAATCCTCAATCCTCAATTCTCAATTCTCAATCCTCAATCCTCAGACCTCAGACATCAATATTCAACACTCAGTCCTCAATCCTCAATCTTCAATCCTCAATCCTCAATCGTCAGGCTTCAATGCTCAATACTCAATCTTCAATCCTCAATACTCAATCTTCAATCCTTAATCCTCAATCCTCAATCCTCAATACTCATTCTACAATCCACAATACCCAATCCTCAATCTTCAATCCTCCATCCTCAATCCTCAATCCTCAATCCTCAATCCTCAATCGTCAGGCTTCAATGCTCAATACTCAATCTTCAATCCTCAATCCTCAATCCTCAATCCTCAATCCTCATTCTTCAATCCTCAATACCCAATCCTCAATCTTCAATCCTCAATCCTCAATCCTCAATTCTCAATTCTCAATCCTCAGTCCTCAGTCCTCAAACCTCAATCCTCAACCCTCAGACCTCATCCTCAATCCTTAATCGACAATCCTCAATCCTCAATCTTCTATCCTGAATACTCAATCTTCAATCCTGAATCCTCAGACTTCAAACATCAATACTCAACCCTCAGACCTCGTCCTCAATCCACAACCCTCAATCCTCAATCCTCAATATTCAGTCATTAATATTCAACCTTCAATCCTCAATCCTCAATCCTCTATCCTCAACACTCAATCCTCAATGTTCAATCCTCAATACCCAATCCTCAGTCTTCAATCCTCAGTCCTCAATCCTCAATACTCATTCTTCAATCCACAATACCCAATCCTCAATCTTCAATCCTCCATCCTCAATCCTCAATCCTCAATCCTCAATCCTCAATCCTCAACCCTCAATCCTCAATCCTCAATCTTAATCTTCAATCCTCAGTACTCAATCTTCAATCCTCAATCCTGAATCCTCAATCCTCAATCCTCAATCTTCAATCCTCAATACTCAATCTTCAATCCTCAATCCTCAATCCTCAATCCTCAAACCTCAATCCTCAATCTTAATCTTCAATCCTCATCACTCAATTTTCAATCCTCAATCATCAATCCTCAATCCTCAATCCTCAATCTTCAATCCTCAATACTCAATCTTCAATCCTCAATCCTCAATTCTCAATCCTCAATCCTCAATCCTCAATCCTCAATCCTCAATCGTCAACCTTCAATCCTCAATACTCAATCTTCAATCCTCAATCCTCAACCCTCAATCCTCAATCCTCATTCTTCAATCCTCAATACCCAATCCTCAATCTTCAAGCCTCAATCCTGAATCTTCAATCCTCAATCCTCAATCCTCAATCCTCAATCCTCAATCCTCAATCCTCAATCGTCAATCTTCAATCCTCAATACTCAATCTTCAATCCTCAATCCTCAATACTCAATACTCAATACTCATTCTTCAATCCTCAATACCGAATCCTCAATCTTCAATGATCAATCCTCAATCCTCAATCCTCAATCCTCAATCTTCAATCCTCAATCGTGAATCCTCAATCCACAATCCTCAATCTTCAATCCTCAATACTCAATCTTCAATCCTCAATCCTCAATCCTCAATCCTCATTCCTCATTCTTCAATCCTCAATACCCAATCCTCAATCTTCAATCCTCAATCCTCAATCCTCAATTCTCAATCCTCAATCCTCAGTCCTCAGTCCTCAAACCTCAATCCTCAACCCTCAGCCCTCATCCTCAATCCTTAATCGACAATCCTCAATCCTCAATCTTCTATCCTCAATACTCAATCTTCAATCCTGAATCCTCAATTATCAATCTTCAATCCTCAATTCTCAATCTTCGATCCTCAATCTTGAATCCTCAGTCCCCAATTCTCAATCTTCTATCCGCAATCCTCAATCCCCCCATCGTCAATCCTCAATGCTCAGTCTGCAATCCTCAATCGTCAATACTCAATCCTCAATCCTCAATCGTCAATCCTCAATACTCAATCTTCAATCCTCAACCCTCAATCCTCAATCCTCAATCCTCAATCCTCAATCCTCAATCCTCAATCGTCAATCTTCAATCCTCAATCCTCAATCGTCAGGCTTCAATGCTCAATACTCAATCTTCAATCCTCAATCCTGAATCCTCAATCCTCAATCCTCAATCCTCAATCGTCAATCTTCAATCCTCAATCCTCAATCGTCAGGCTTCAATGCTCAATACTCAATCTTCAATGCTCAATCCTCAATCCTCAATCCTCAATCCTCATTCTTCAATCCTCAATACCCAATCCTCAATCTTCAATCCTCAATCCTCAATCCTCAATTCTCAATTCTCAATCCACAGTCCTCAGTCCTCAAACCTCAATCCTCAACCCTCAGACCTCATCCTCAATCCTTAATCGACAACCCTCAATCCTCAATCTTCTATCCTCAATACTCAATCTTCAATCCTGAATCCTCAGACTTCAAACATCAATACTCAACCCTCAGTCCTCGTCCTCAATCCACAACCCTCAATCCTCAATCCTCAATATTCAGTCATTAATATTCAACCTTCAATCCTCAATCTTCAATCCTCTATCCTCAACACTCAATCCTCAATGTTCAATCCTCAATACCCAATCCTCAGTCTTCAATCCTCAATCCTCAATCCTCAATCCTCAATCCTCAATCCTCAGTCCTCAAACCTCAATCCTGAATCCTCAACACTGAATCCTCAATCTTCAGCCCTAAGTCCTCAACAATCAGTTGTCAATCCTCAATCCTCAATAGAATATCCTCAATTCACAGTTTTCAATACTCAATACTCAATCTGCAATCTTCAGACCTCTATCCACAAGCATCAATTCTCATCACTCAACCCTCAATACTCAGTCCCCAATCCTCAATCTTCAATCCTCAATCCTCAATCATCAATCCTCAATCTTAATCTTCAATCCTCAGTACTCAATCTTCAATCCTCAATCCTCAAACCTCAATCCTCAATCCTCAATCTTCAGACCTCAAACAGCAATACTCAACCCTCAGTCCTCGTCCTCAATCCACAACCATCAACCCTCAATCCTCAATATTCAATCATCAATATTCAATCTTCAGTCCTCAATCCTCAATCCTCAATCCTCAATCCTCAATGTTCAATCCGCAATACCCAATCCTCAATCTTCTATCCGCAATCCTCAATCCTCAATGCTCAATCCTCAATCCTCAATCCTCAGACCTCAAACAGCAGTAGTCAACCCTCAGTCCTCGTCCTCAATCCACAACCATCAATCCTCAATCCTCAATATTAAATCATCAATATTCAATCTTCAGTCCTCAATCCTCAATCCTCAATCCTCAATCCTCAATGTTCAATCCGCAATACCCAATCCTCAATCTTCAATCCTCAATCCTCAATCCTCAATTCTCAATTCTCAATTCTCAATCCTCAGTCCTCAGTCCTCAAACCTCAATCCTCAACCCTCAGACCTCATCCTCGATCCTTAATCGACTATCCTCAATCCTCAATCTTCTATCCGCAATACTCAATCTTCAATCCTGAATCCTCAGACTTCAAACATCAATTCTCAACCCTCAGTCCTCGTCCTCAATCCATAACCCTCAATCCTCAATCCTCAATATTCAGTCATTAATATTCAACCTTCAATCCTCAATCCTCAATCCTCTATCCTCAACACTCTATCCTCAATGTTCAATCCTCAATACCCAATCCTCAGTCTTCAATCCTCAATCCTCAATCCTCAATCCTCAATCCTCAATCCTCAGTCCTCAGTCCTCAAACCTCAATCCTGAATCCTCAACCCTGAATCCTCAATCTTCAGCCCTAAGTCCTCAACAATCAGTTGTCAATCCTCAATCCTCAATAGAATATCCTCAATTCACAGTTTTCAATACTCAATACTCAATCTGCAATCTTCAGACCTCTATCCACAAGCATCAATTCTCATCACTCAACCCTCAATACTCAGTCCCCAATCCTCAATCTTCAATCCTCAATCCTCAATCATCAATCCTCAATCTTAATCTTCAATCCTCAGTACTCAATCTTCAATCCTCAATCCTCAATCTTCAATCCTCAATACTCAATCTTGAATCCTCAATCCTCAATCCTCAATCCTCAATCCTCAATCCTCAATCTTAATCTTCAATCCTCAGTACTCAATCTTCAATCCTCAATCGTCAATCCTCAATCCACAATCCTGAATCTTCAATCCTCAATCCTCAATCTTCAATCCTCAACACTCAATCCTCAATCCTCAATCCTCAATCCTCAATCCTCAATCGTCAACCTTCAATCCTCAATGCTCAATCTTCAATGCTCAATCCTCAATCCTCAATCCTCAATCCTCATTCTTCAATCCTCAATACCCAATCCTCAATCTTCAATCCTCAATCCTCAATCCTCAATCCTCAATCCTCAATCCTCAATCCTCAATCCTCAGACCCCAAACATCAATACTCAACCCTCAGTCCTCGTCCTCATTCCACAACCCTCAATCCTCGATCCTCAATCTTCAATCATCAATATTCAATTTTCAATCCTCAATCCTCAATCCTCAATACTCAATACTCAATCCTCAATGTTCTATCCTCAATACGCAATCCTCAATCTTCAATCCTCAATCCTCAATCCTCAATCCTCAATCCTCAATCCTCAATCCTCAATCCTCAATCTTAATCTTCAATCCTCAACCCTCAATCCTCAATCCTCAATCCACAATCCTCAAACACCAATCTTCAATCCTTAGTCCCAAATCCTCAATCTTCAATACTCACTCCCCAATCCTCAATCTTCAATCCTCAATACTCAGTCTTCAATCCTCAATCCTCAATCCTCAATCCTCAATCCTCATTCTTCAATCCTCTATCCTCAATCCTCAATCCTCAATCCTCGATCCTCAATCTTCAATCCTCAATACTCAATCTTCAATCCTCCATCCTCAATCCTCAATCCTCAATCCTCAATCGTCAGGCTTCAATGCTCAATACTCAATCTTCAATCCTCAATCCTCAATCCTCAATCCTCAATCCTCATTCTTCAATCCTCAATACCCAATCCTCAATCTTCAATCCTCAATCCTCAATACCCAATCCTCAGTCTTCAATCCTCAATCCTCAATCCTCAATCCTCAATCCTCAATCCTCAGTCCTCAAACCTCAATCCTGAATCCTCAACACTGAATCCTCAATCTTCAGCCCTAAGTCCTCAACAATCAGTTGTCAATCCTCAATCCTGAAGAGAATATCATCAATTCACAGTTTTCAATACTCAATACTCAATCTGCAATCTTCAAATCTCTATCCACAAACATCAATTCTCATCACTCAACCCTCAACACTCAGTCTTCAATCCTCAATACTCAATCCTCAATCCTCAATCATCATTCTTCAATCCTGAATACCCAATTCTCAATCTTCAATCCTCAATCCTCAATCCTCAATTCTCAATCCTCAATCCTCAATCCTCAGACCTCAAACAGCAATACTCAACCCTCAGTCCTCGTCCTCAATCCACAACCATCAATCCTCAATCCTCAATATTCAATCATCAATATTCAATCTTCAGTCCTCAATCCTCAATCCTCAATCCTCAATCCTCAATCCTCAATGTTCTATCCTCAATCCTCAATCCTCAATCCTCAATCCTCAATCCTCAATACTCAATACTCAATCCTCATTCTTCAATCCTCAATACCTAATCCTCAATCTTCAATCCTCAATCCTCAATCCTCAATCCTCAATACTCAATACTCAATCCTCACTCTTCAATCCTCAGTACCCAATCCTCAATCTTCAATCCTCAATCCTGAATTCTCAATCCTCAACCCTCAATCCTCAGACCTCAAACATCAATACTCAACCCTCAGTCCTCGTCCTCAATCCACAACCCCCAATACTCGATCCGCAACCTTCAATCACAATATTCAATATTCAACCCTCAATCCTCAATCCTGAATACTCAATACTCAATCCTCAATGTTCTATCTTCAATACGCAATCCTCAATCTTCAATCCTCAATCCTCAATCCTCAATCCTCAACCCTCAATCCTCAATCCTCAATCTTAACCTTCAATCCTCAGTACTCAATCTTCAATCCTCAATCCTCAATACTCAATCCTCAATTCTCAATCCTCGATCGTCAACCTTCAATCCTCAATACTCAATCTTCAATCCTCAATCCTCAATACTCAATACTCAATCCTCATTCTTCAATCCTCAATACCCAATCCTCAATCTTCAATCCTCAATCCTCAATCCTCAATCCTCAATCCTCAATCTTCAATCCTCAATCGTCAATCCTCATTCTTCAATCCTCAATACCCAATCCTCAATCTTCAATCCTCAATCCTCAATCCTCAATCCTCAATCCTCAATCTTCAATCCTCAATCGTCAATCCTCAATCCACAATCCTCAATCTTCAATCCTCAATACTCAATCTTCAATCCTCAATCCTCAATCCTCAATCGTCAACCTTCAATCCTCAATACTCAATCTTCAATCCTCAATCCTCAATGGTCAACCTTCAATCCTCAATACTCAATCTTCAATCCTCAATCCTCAACCCTCAATCCTCAATCCTCAATCCTCAATCCTCAATCTTAATCTTCAATCCTCAGTACTCAATCTTCAATTCTCAATCCTCAATACTCAATCCTCAATTCTCAATCCTCGATCGTCAATCTTCAATCCTCAATACTCAATCTTGAATCCTCAATACTCAACCCTCAGTCCTCGTCCTCAATCCACAACACTCAATCCTCGATCCTCAATCTTCAATCATCAATATTCAATCTTCAATCCTCAATCCTCAATCCTCAATACTCAATCTTCAATCCTCAATCCTCAACCCTCAATCCTCAATCCTCAATACTCATTCTTCAATCCACAATACCCAATCCTCATTCTTCAATCCTCCATCCTCAATCCTCAGACGTCAAACATCAATACTCAACCCTCAGGCCTCGTCCTCAATCCACAACCCTCAATCCTCGATCCTCAATCTTCAATCATCAATATTCAATCTTCAATCCTCAATCCTCAATCCTCAATACCCAATCCTCAATCCTCAATGTTCTATCCTCAATACGCAATCCTCAATCTTGAATCCTCAATCCTCAATCCTCAATCCTCAATCCTCAATCCTCAATCGTCAATCTTAATCTTCAATCCTCAGTACTCAATCTCCAATTCTCAATCCTCAATCCTCAATCCTCAATCCTCAACCTTCAATCCTCAATACTCAATCTTGAATCCTCAATCCTCAATCCTCAATCCTCAATCCTCAATCCTCAATCTTAATCTTCAATCCTCAGTACTCAATCTTCAATCCTCAATCCTCAATCCTCAATCCTCAATCCTCAATCCTCAATCTTCAATCGCCAATACTCAATCTTCAATCCTCAATCCTCAATCCTCAATCCTCAATCCTCAATCCTCAATCCTCAATCGTCAATCTTCAATCCTCAATACTCAATCTTCAATCCTCAATCCTCAATACTCAATACTCAATCCTCATTCTTCAATCCTCAATACCCAATCCTCAATCTTCAATCCTCAATCCTCAATACTCAATCCTCAATCCTCAATCTTCAATCCTCAATCGTCAATCCTCAATCCACAATCCTCAATCTTCAATCCTCAATACTCAATCTTCAATCCTCAATCCTCAATCCTCAATCCTCAATCCTCAATCCTCAATCCTCAATCCTCAATCGTCAATCTTCAATCCTCAATACTCAATCTTCAATCCTTAATCCTCAATCCTCAATCCTCAATACTCAATCCTCAATCCTCAATCCTCAATCCTCAATCGTCAATCTTCAATCCTCAATACTCAATCTTCAATCCTTAATCCTCAATCCTCAATCCTCAATACTCATTCTTCAATCCACAATACCCAATCCTCAATCTTCAATCCTCCATCCTCAATCCTCAATCCTCAATCCTCAAACCCCAATCTTCAATCCTCAGTCCCAAATCCTCAATCTTCAATACTCACTCCTCAATCCTCAATCTTCAATCCTCAATACTCAGTCTTCAATCCTCAATCCTCAATCCTCAATCCTCAATCCTCATTCTTCAATCCTCAATCCTCAATCCTCAATCCTCAGTCCTCGATCCTCAATCTTCAATCCTCAATACTCAATCTTCAATCCTCCATCCTCAATCCTCAATCCTCAATGCTCAATCCTCAATCGTCAGGCTTCAATGCTGAAGACTCAATCTTCAATCCTCAATCCTCAATCCTCAATCCTCATTCCTCATTCTTCAATCCTCAATACCCAATCCTCAATCTTCAATCCTCAATCCTCAATCCTCAATTCTCAATCCTCAATCCTCAGTCCTCAGTCCTCAAACCTCAATCCTCAACCCTCAATTCTCAATCCTCAATCCTCAGTCCTCAGTCCTCAAACCGCAATCCTCAACCCTCAGACCTCATCCTCAATCCTTAATCGACAATTCTCAATCCTCAATCTTCTATCCTCAATACTGAATCTTCAATCCTGAATCCTCAGTCCTCAATGTTCAATCCTCAATCCTCAATCCTCAATCTTCAATCCCCAATACTCAATCTTCAATCCTCAATCCTCAATCCTCAATCCTCAATCCTCAATCCTCAATCCTCAATCGTCAATCTTCAATCCTCAATACTCAATCTTCAATCCTCAATCCTCAATACTCAATACTCAATACTCAATCTGCAATCTTCAGACCTCTATCCACAAGCATCAATTCTCATCACTCAACCCTCAATACTCAGTCCCCATTCCTCAATCTTCAATCCTCAATCCTCAATCATCAATCCTCAATCTTAATCTTCAATCCTCAGTACTCAATCTTCAATCCTCAATCCTCAAACCTCAATCCTCAATCCTCAATCTTCAGACCTCAAACAGCAATACTCAACCCTCAGTCCTCGTCCTCAATCCACAACCATCAATCCTCAATCCTCAATATTCAATCATCAATATTCAATCTTCAGTCCACAATCCTCAATCCTCAATCCTCAATCCTCAATGTTCAATCCCCAATACTCAATCTTCAATCCTCAATCCTCAATCCTCAATCCTCAATCCTCAATCCTCAATCCTCAATCCTCATTCTTCAATCCACAATCCTCAATCCTCAATCCTCAGTCCTCGATCCTCAATATTCAATCCTCAATACTCAATCTTCAATCCTCCATCCTCAATCCTCAATCCTCAATCCTCAATCCTCAATCGTCAGGCTTCAATGCTGAATACTTAATCTTCAATCCTCAATCCTCAATCCTCAATCCTCATTCCTCATTCTTCAATCCTCAATACCCAATCCTCAATCTTCAATCCTCAATCCTCAATCCTCAATTCTCAATCCTCAATCCTCAGTCCTCAGTCCTCAAACCTCAATCCTCAACCCTCAATTCTCAATCCTCAATCCTCAGTCCTCAGTCCTCAAACCGCAATCCTCAACCCTCAGACCTTATCCTCAATCCTTAATCGACAATTCTCAATCCTCAATCTTCTATCCTCAATACTGAATCTTCAATCCTGAATCCTCAGCCCTCAATGTTCAATCCTCAATCCTCAATCCTCAATCTTCAATCCCCAATACTCAATCTTCAATCCTCAATCCTCAATCCTCAATCCTCAATCCTCAATCCTCAATCGTCAATCTTCAATCCTCAATACTCAATCTTCAATCCTCAATCCTCAATACTCAATACTCAATCCTCAATCCCCAGACCTCAGACATCAATATTCAACACTCAGTCCTCAATCCTCAATCTTCAATCCTCAATCCTCAATCGTCAGGCTTCAATGCTCAATACTCAATCTTCAATCCTCAATACTCAATCTTCAATCCTTAATCCTCAATCCTCAATCCTCAATACTCATTCTTCAATCCACAATACCCAATCCTCAATCTTCAATCCTCCATCCTCAATCCTCAATCCTCAATCCTCAATCCTCAATCGTCAGGCTTCAATGCTCAATACTCAATCTTCAATCCTCAATCCTCAATCCTCAATCCTCAATCCTCATTCTTCAATCCTCAATACCCAATCCTCAATCTTCAATCCTCAATCCTCAATCCTCAATTCTCAATTCTCAATCCTCAGTCCTCAGTCATCAAACCTCAATCCTCAACCCTCAGACCTCATCCTCAATCCTTAATCGACAATCATCAATCCTCAATCTTCTATCCTGAATACTCAATCTTCAATCCTGAATCCTCAGACTTCAAACATCAATACTCAACCCTCAGTCCTCGTCCTCAATCCACAACCCTCAATCCTCAATCCTCAATATTCAGTCATTAATATTCAACCTTCAATCCTCAATCCTCAATCCTCTATCCTCAACACTCAATCCTCAATGTTCAATCCTCAATACCCAATCCTCAGTCGCCAATCCTCAATCCTCAATCCTCAATCCTCAATCCTCAATCCTCAGTCCTCAAACCTCAATCCTGAATCCTCAACACTGAATCCTCAATCTTCAGCCCTAAGTCCTCAACAATCAGTTGTCAATCCTCAATCCTCAATAGAATATCCTCAATTCACAGTTTTCAATACACAATACTCAATCTGCAATCTTCAGACCTCTATCCACAAGCATCAATTCTCATCACTCAACCCTCAATACTCAGTCCCCAATACTCAATCTTCAATCCTCAATCCTCAATACTCAATACTCAATCCTCATTCTTCAATCCTCAATACCCAATCCTCAATCTTCAATCCTCAATCCTCAATCCTCAATCCTCAATCCTCAATCTTCAATCCTCAATCGTCAATCCTCAATCCACAATCCTCAATCTTCAATCCTCAATACTCAATCTTCAATCCTCAATACTCAATCCTCAATCCTCAATCCTCAATCCTCAATCCTCAATTCTCAATCGTCAACCTTCAATCCTCAGTACTCAATCTTCAATACTCAATCCTCAACCCTCAATCCTCAATCCTCAATTCTCAATCCTCAATCCTCAGTCCTCAGTCCTCAAACCTCAATCCTCAACCCTCAATTCTCAATCCTCAATCCTCAGTCCTCAGTCCTCAAACCGCAATCCTCAACCCTCAGACCTTATCCTCAATCCTTAATCGGCAATTCTCAATCCTCAATCTTCTATCCTCAATACTGAATCTTCAATCCTGAATCCTCAGTCCTCAATGTTCAATCCTCAATACTCAATCTTCAATCCTCAATCCTCAATCCTCAATCCTCAAACCTCAATCCTCAATCGTCAATCTTCAATCCTCAATACTCAATCTTCAATCCTCAATCCTCAATACTCAATACTCAATCCTCAATCCTCAGACCTCAGACATCAATATTCAACACTCAGTCCTCAATCCTCAATCTTCAATCCTCAATCCTCAATCCTCAATCCTCATTCTTCAATCCACAATCCTCAATCCTCAATCCTCAGTCCTCGATCCTCAATATTCAATCCTCAATACTCAATCTTCAATCCTCCATCCTCAATCCTCAATCCTCAATCCTCAATCCTCAATCGTCAGGCTTCAATGCTGAATACTTAATCTTCAATCCTCAATCCTCAATCCTCAATCCTCATTCCTCATTCTTCAATCCTCAATACCCAATCCTCAATCTTCAATCCTCAATCCTCAATCCTCAATTCTCAATCCTCAATCCTCAGTCCTCAGTCCTCAAACCTCAATCCTCAACCCTCAATTCTCAATCCTCAATCCTCAGTCCTCAGTCCTCAAACCGCAATCCTCAACCCTCAGACCTTATCCTCAATCCTTAATCGACAATTCTCAATCCTCAATCTTCTATCCTCAATACTGAATCTTCAATCCTGAATCCTCAGCCCTCAATGTTCAATCCTCAATCCTCAATCCTCAATCTTCAATCCCCAATACTCAATCTTCAATCCTCAATCCTCAATCCTCAATCCTCAATCCTCAATCCTCAATCGTCAATCTTCAATCCTCAATACTCAATCTTCAATCCTCAATCCTCAATACTCAATACTCAATCCTCAATCCCCAGACCTCAGACATCAATATTCAACACTCAGTCCTCAATCCTCAATCTTCAATCCTCAATCCTCAATCGTCAGGCTTCAATGCTCAATACTCAATCTTCAATCCTCAATACTCAATCTTCAATCCTTAATCCTCAATCCTCAATCCTCAATACTCATTCTTCAATCCACAATACCCAATCCTCAATCTTCAATCCTCCATCCTCAATCCTCAATCCTCAATCCTCAATCCTCAATCGTCAGGCTTCAATGCTCAATACTCAATCTTCAATCCTCAATCCTCAATCCTCAATCCTCAATCCTCATTCTTCAATCCTCAATACCCAATCCTCAATCTTCAATCCTCAATCCTCAATCCTCAATTCTCAATTCTCAATCCTCAGTCCTCAGTCCTCAAACCTCAATCCTCAACCCTCAGACCTGATCCTCAATCCTTAATCGACAATCATCAATCCTCAATCTTCTATCCTGAATACTCAATCTTCAATCCTGAATCCTCAGACTTCAAACATCAATACTCAACCCTCAGTCCTCGTCCTCAATCCACAACCCTCAATCCTCAATCCTCAATATTCAGTCATTAATATTCAACCTTCAATCCTCAATCCTCAATCCTCTATCCTCAACACTCAATCCTCAATGTTCAATCCTCAATACCCAATCCTCAGTCGTCAATCCTCAATCCTCAATCCTCAATCCTCAATCCTCAATCCTCAGTCCTCAAACCTCAATCCTGAATCCTCAACACTGAATCCTCAATCTTCAGCCCTAAGTCCTCAACAATCAGTTGTCAATCCTCAATCCTCAATAGAATATCCTCAATTCACAGTTTTCAATACACAATACTCAATCTGCAATCTTCAGACCTCTATCCACAAGCATCAATTCTCATCACTCAACCCTCAATACTCAGTCCCCAATACTCAATCTTCAATCCTCAATCCTCAATACTCAATACTCAATCCTCATTCTTCAATCCTCAATACCCAATCCTCAATCTTCAATCCTCAATCCTCAATCCTCAATCCTCAATCCTCAATCTTCAATCCTCAATCGTCAATCCTCAATCCACAATCCTCAATCTTCAATCCTCAATACTCAATCTTCAATCCTCAATACTCAATCCTCAATCCTCAATCCTCAATCCTCAATCCTCAATTCTCAATCGTCAACCTTCAATCCTCAGTACTCAATATTCAATACTCAATCCTCAACCCTCAATCCTCAATCCTCAATTCTCAATCCTCAATCCTCAGTCCTCAGTCCTCAAACCTCAATCCTCAACCCTCAATTCTCAATCCTCAATCCTCAGTCCTCAGTCCTCAAACCGCAATCCTCAACCCTCAGACCTTATCCTCAATCCTTAATCGGCAATTCTCAATCCTCAATCTTCTATCCTCAATACTGAATCTTCAATCCTGAATCCTCAGTCCTCAATGTTCAATCCTCAATACTCAATCTTCAATCCTCAATCCTCAATCCTCAATCCTCAAACCTCAATCCTCAATCTTAATCTTCAATCCTCATAACTCAATCTTCAATCCTCAATCCTCAATCCTCAATCCTCAATCCTCAATCTTCAATCCCCAGTCCTCAATCTTCAATCCTCAATCCTCAATCCTCAATCCTCAATCCTCAATCCTCAATCCTCAATAGTCAATCTTCAATCCTCAATACTCAATCTTCAATCCGCAATCCTCAATACTCAATACTCAATACTCATTCTTCAATCCTCAATACCGAATCGTCAATCTTCAATGATCAATCCTCAATCCTCAATCCTCAATCCTCAATCTTCAATACTCAATCGTGAATCCTCAATCCACAATCCTCAATCTTCAATCCTCAATACTCAATCTTCAATCCTCAATACTCAGTCTTCAATCCTCAATCCTCAATCTTCAATCCTCAATACTCAGTCTTCAATCCTCAGTCCTCAATCCTCAATCCTCAATCCTCATTCTTCAATCCTCAATCCTCAATCCTCAATCCTCAGTCCTCGATCCTCAATCTTCAATCCTCAATACTCAATCTTCAATCCTCCATCCTCAATCCTCAATCCTCAATGCTCAATCCTCAATCGTCAGGCCTCAATGCTGAATACTCAATCTTCAATCCTCAATCCTCAATCCTCAATCCTCATTCCTCATTCTTCAATCCTCAATACCCAATCCTCAATCTTCAATCCTCAATCCTCAATCCTCAATTCTCAATCCTCAATCCTCAGTCCTCAGTCCTCAAACCTCAATCCTCAACCCTCAATTCTCAATCCTCAATCCTCAGTCCTCAGTCCTCAAACCGCAATCCTCAACCCTCAGACCTCATCCTCAATCCTTAATCGACAATTCTCAATCCTCAATCTTCTATCCTCAATACTGAATCTTCAATCCTGAATCCTCAGTCCTCAATGTTCAATCCTCAATCCTCAATCCTCAATCTTCAATCCCCAATACTCAATCTTCAATCCTCAATCCTCAATCCTCAATCCTCAATCCTCAATCCTCAATCCTCAATCGTCAATCTTCAATCCTCAATACTCAATCTTCAATCCTCAATCCTCAATACTCAATACTCAATACTCAATCTGCAATCTTCAGACCTCTATCCACAAGCATCAATTCTCATCACTCAACCCTCAATACTCAGTCCCCAATCCTCAATCTTCAATCCTCAATCCTCAATCATCAATCCGCAATCTTAATTTTCAATCCTCAGTACTCAATCTTCAATCCTCAATCCTCAAACCTCAACCCTCAATCCTCAATCCTCAGACCTCAAACAGCAATACTCAACCCTCAGTCCTCGTCCTCAATCCACAACCATCAATCCTCAATCCTCAATATTCAATCATCAATATTCAATCTTCAGTCCTCAATCCTCAATCCTCAATCCTCAATCCTCAATGTTCAATACCCAATACTCAATCTTCAATCCTCAATCCTCAATCCTCAATCCTCAATCCTCAATCCTCAATCCTCAATCCTCATTCTTCAATCCGCAATCCTCAATCCTCAATCCTCAGTCCTCGATCCTCAATCTTCAATCCTCAATTCTCAACCTTCAATCCTCCATTCTCAATCCTCAATCCTCAATCCTCAATCCTCAATCGTCAGGCTTCAATGCTGAATACTTAATCTTCAATCCTCAATCCTCAATCCTCAATCCTCATTCCTCATTCTTCAATCCTCAATACCCAATCCTCAATCTTCAATCCTCAATCCTCAATCCTCAATCCTCAATTCTCAATCCTCAATCCTCAGTCCTCAGTCCTCAAACCTCAATCCTCAACCCTCAATTCTCAATCCTCAATCCTCAGTCCTCAGTCCTCAAACCGCAATCCTCAACCCTCAGACCTTATCCTCAATCCTTAATCGACAATTCTCAATCCTCAATCTTCTATCCTCAATACTGAATCGTCAATCCTGAATCCTCAGTCCTCAATGTTCAATCCTCAATCCTCAATCCTCAATCTTCAATCCCCAATACACAATCTTCAATCCTCAATCCTCAATCCTCAATCCTCAATCCTCAATCCTCAATCGTCAATCTTCAATCCTCAATACTCAATCTTCAATCCTCAATCCTCAATACTCAATACTCAATACTCATTCTTCAATCCTCATTCGTCAATACACAATACCCAATCCTCAATCTTCAATCCTCAATCCTCAATTCTCAATTCTCAATCCTCAATCCTCAGACCTCAGACATCAATATTCAACACTCAGTCCTCAATCCTCAATCTTCAATCCTCAATCCTCAATCGTCAGGCTTCAATGCTCAATACTCAATCTTCAATCCTCAATACTCAATCTTCAATCCTTAATCCTCAATCCTCAATCCTCAATACTCATTCTTCAATCCACAATACCCAATCCTCAATCTTCAATCCTCCATCCTCAATCCTCAATCCTCAATCCTCAATCCTCAATCGTCAGGCTTCAATGCTCAATACTCAATCTTCAATCCTCAATCCTCAATCCTCAATCCGCAATCCTCAATCCTCAATCCTCAATCTTCAATCCCCAATACTCAATCTTCAATCCTCGATCCTCAATCCTCAATCCTCAATCCTCAATACTCAATCGTCAATCTTCAATCCTCAATACTCAATCTTCAATCCTCAATCCTCAATGCTCAATACTCAATACTCATTCTTCAATCCTCATTCGTCAATACACAATACCCAATCCTCAATCTTCAATCCTCAATCCTCAATTCTCAATTCTCAATCCTCAATCCTCAGACCTCAGACATCAATATTCAACACTCAGTCCTCAATCCTCAATCTTCAATCCTCAATCCTCAATCGTCAGGCTTCAATGCTCAATACTCAATCTTCAATCCTCAATACTCAATCTTCAATCCTTAATCCTCAATCCACAATCCTCAATACTCATTCTTCAATCCACAATACCCAACCGTCAATCTTCAATCCTCCATCCTCAATCCTCAATCCTCAATCCTCAATCCTCAATCATCAGGCTTCAATGCTCAATACTCAATCTTCAATCCTCAATCCTCAATCCTCAATCCTCAATCCTCATTCTTCAATCCTCAATACCCAATCCTCAATCTTCAATCCTCAATCCTCAATCCTCAATTCTCAATTCTCAATCCTCAGTCCTCAGTCCTCAAACCTCAATCCTCAACCCTCAGACCTCATCCTCAATCCTTAATCGACAATCCTCAATCCTCAATCTTCTATCCTGAATACTCAATCTTCAATCCTGAATCCTCAGACTTCAAACATCAATACTCAACCCTCAGTCCTCGTCCTCAATCCACAACCCTCAATCCTCAATCCTCAATATTCAGTCATTAATATTCAACCTTCAATCCTCAATCCTCAATCCTCTATCCTCAACACTCAATCCTCAATGTTCAATCCTCAATACCCAATCCTCAGTCTTCAATCCTCAATCCTCAATCCTCAATCCTCAATCCTCAATCCTCAGTCCTCAAACCTCAATCCTGAATCCTCAACACTGAATCCTCAATCTTCAGCCCTAAGTCCTCAACAATCAGTTGTCAATCCTCAATCCTCAATAGAATATCCTCAATTCACAGTTTTCAATACTCAATACTCAATCTGCAATCTTCAGACCTCTATCCACAAGCATCAATTCTCATCACTCAACCCTCAATACTAAGTCCCCAATCCTCAATCTTCAATCCTCAATCCTCAATCATCAATCCTCAATCTTAATCTTCAATCCTCAGTACTCAATCTTCAATCCTCAATCCTCAAACCTCAATCCTCAATCCTCAATCTTCAGACCTCAAACAGCAATACACAACCCTCAGTCCTCGTCCTCAATCCACAACCATCAATCCTCAATCCTCAATATTCAATCATCAATATTCAATCTTCAGCCCTCAATCCTCAATCCTCAATCCTCAATCCTCAATGTTCAATCCCCAATACTCAATCTTCAATCCTCAATCCTCAATCCTCAATCCTCAATCCTCAATCCTCAATCCTCAATCATCAATCTTCAATCCTCAATACTCAATCTTCAATCCTCAATCCTCAATACTCAATACTCAATCCTCATTCTTCAATCCTCAATACCCAATCCTCAATCTTCAATCCTCAATACTCAATCCTCAATCCTCAATCCTCAATCTTCAATCCTCAATCGTCAATCCTCAATCCACAATCCTCAATCTTCAATCCTCAATACTCAATCTTCAATCCTCAATACTCAATCCTCAATCCTCAATCCTCAATCCTCAATCCTCAATCGTCAACCTTCAATCCTCAATACTCAATCTTCAATACTCAATCCTCAACCCTCAATCCTCAATCCTCAATTCTCAATCCTCAATCCTCAGTCCTCAGTCCTCAAACCTCAATCCTCAACCCTCAATTTTCAATCCTCAATCCTCAGTCCTCAGTCCTCAAACCGCAATCCTCAACCCTCAGACCTTATCCTCAATCCTTAATCGACAATTCTCAATCCTCAATCTTCTATCCTCAATACTGAATCTTCAATCCTGAATCCTCAGTCCTCAATGTTTAATCCTCAATACTCAATCTTCAATCCTCAATCCTCAATCCTCAGTCCTCAAACCTCAATCCTCAATCTTAATCTTCAATCCTCATAACTCAATCTTCAATCCTCAATCCTCAATCCTCAATCCTCAATCCTCAATCTTCAATCCCCAGTCCTCAATCTTCAATCCTCAATCCTCAATCCTCAATCCTCAATCCTCAATCCTCAATCCTCAATCCTCAATAGTCAATCTTCAATCCTCAATACTCAATCTTCAATCCTCAATCCTCAATACTCAATACTCAATACTCATTCTTTAATCCTCAATACCGAATCGTCAATCTTCAATGATCAATCCTCAATCCTCAATCCTCAATCCTCAATCTTCAATCCTCAATCGTGAATCCTCAATCCACAATCCTCAATCTTCAATCCTCAATACTCAATCTTCAATCCTCAATCCTCAATCCTCAATCCTCAATCCTCAATCCTCAATCCTCAATCGTCAATCTTCAATCCTCAATACTCAATCTTCAATCCTTAATCCTCAATCCTCAATCCTCAATACTCAATCCTCAATCCTCAATCCTCAATCCTCAATCGTCAATCTTCAATCCTCGATACTCAATCTTCAATCCTTAATCCTCAATCCTCAATCCTCAATACTCATTCTTCAATCCACAATACCCAATCCTCAATCTTCAATCCTCCATCCTCAATCCTCAATCCTCAATCCTCAAACCCCAATCTTCAATCCTCAGTCCCAAATCCTCAATCTTCAATACTCACTCCTCAATCCTCAATCTTCAATCCTCAATACTCAGTCTTCAATCCTCAATCCTCAATCCTCAATCCTCAATCCTCATTCTTCAATCCTCAATCCTCAATCCTCAATCCTCAGTCCTCGATCCTCAATCTTCAATCCTCAATACTCAATCTTCAATCCTCCATCCTCAATCCTCAATCCTCAATGCTCAATCCTCAACCGTCAGGCTTCAATGCTGAATACTCAATCTTCAATCCTCAATCCTCAATCCTCAATCCTCAATCCTCATTCCTCATTCTTCAATCCTCAGTACCCAATCCTCAATCTTCAATCCTCAATCCTCAATCCTCAATTCTCAATCCTCAATCCTCAGTCCTCAGTCCTCAAACCTCAATCCTCAACCCTCAATTCTCAATCCTCAATCCTCAGTCCTCAGTCCTCAAACCGCAATCCTCAACCCTCAGACCTCATCCTCAATCCTTAATCGACAATTCTCAATCCTCAATCTTCTATCCTCAATACTGAATCTTCAATCCTGAATCCTCAGTCCTCAATGTTCAATCCTCAATCCTCAATCCTCAATCTTCAATCCCCAATACTCAATCTTCAATCCTCAATCCTCAATCCTCAATCCTCAATCCTCAATCCTCAATCCTCAATCGTCAATCTTCAATCCTCAATACTCAATCTTCAATCCTCAATCCTCAATACTCAATACTCAATACTCAATCTGCAATCTTCAGACCTCTATCCACAAGCATCAATTCTCATCACTCAACCCTCAATACTCAGTCCCCAATCCTCAATCTTCAATCCTCAATCCTCAATCATCAACCCTCAGTCTTAATCTTCAATCCTCAGTACTCAATCTTCAATCCTCAATCCTCAAACCTCAATCGTCAATCCTCAATCTTCAGACCTCAAACAGCAATACTCAACCCTCAGTCCTCGTCCTCAATCCACAACCATCAATCCTCAATCCTCAATATTCAATCATCAATATTCAATCTTCAGTCCTCAATCCTCAATCCTCAATCCTCAATCCTCAATGTTCAATCCCCAATACTCAATCTTCAATCCTCAATCCTCAATCCTCAATCCTCAATCCTCAATCCTCAATCCTCAATCCTCATTCTTCAATCCACAATCCTCAATCCTCAATCCTCAGTCCTCGATCCTCAATCTTCAATCCTAAATACTCAATCTTTGATCCTCCATCCTCAATCCTCAATCCTCAATCCTCAATCCTCAATCGTCAGGCTTCAATGCTGAATACTTAATCTTCAATCCTCAATCCTCAATCCTCAATCCTCATTCCTCATTCTTCAATCCTCAATACCCAATCCTCAATCTTCAATCCTCAATCCTCAATCCTCAATTCTCAATCCTCAATCCTCAGTCCTCAGTCCTCAAACCTCAATCCTCAACCCTCAATTCTCAATCCTCAATCCTCAGTCCTCAGTCCTCAAACCGCAATCCTCAACCCTCAGAACTTATCCTCAATCCTTAATCGACAATTCTCAATCCTCAATCTTCTATCCTCAATACTGAATCTTCAATCCTGAATCCTCAGTCCTCAATGTTCAATCCTCAATCCTCAATCCTCAATCTTCAATCCCCAATACTCAATCTTCAATCCTCGATCCTCAATCCTCAATCCTCAATCCTCAATACTCAATCGTCAATCTTCAATCCTCAATACTCAATCTTCAATCCTCAATCCTCAATGCTCAATACTCAATACTCATTCTTCAATCCTCATTCGTCAATACACAATACCCAATCCTCAATCTTCAATCCTCAATCCTCAATTCTCAATTCTCAATCCTCAATCCTCAGACCTCAGACATCAATATTCAACACTCAGTCCTCAATCCTCAATCTTCAATCCTCAATCCTCAATCGTCAGGCTTCAATGCTCAATACTCAATCTTCAATCCTCAATACTCAATCTTCAATCCTTAATCCTCAATCCACAATCCTCAATACTCATTCTTCAATCCACAATACCCAACCGTCAATCTTCAATCCTCCATCCTCAATCCTCAATCCTCAATCCTCAATCCTCAATCGTCAGGCTTCAATGCTCAATACTCAATCTTCAATCCTCAATCCTCAATCCTCAATCCTCAATCCTCATTCTTCAATCCTCAATACCCAATCCTCAATCTTCAATCCTCAATCCTCAATCCTCAATTCTCAATTCTCAATCCTCAGTCCTCAGTCCTCAAACCTCAATCCTCAACCCTCAGACCTCATCCTCAATCCTTAATCGACAATCCTCAATCCTCAATCTTCTATCCTGAATACTCAATCTTCAGTCCTGAATCCTCAGACTTCAAACATCAATACTCAACCCTCAGTCCTCGTCCTCAATCCACAACCCTCAATCCTCAATCCTCAATATTCAGTCATTAATATTCAACCTTCAATCCTCAATCCTCAATCCTCTATCCTCAACACTCAATCCTCAATGTTCAATCCTCAATACCCAATCCTCAGTCTTCAATCCTCAATCCTCAATCCTCAATCCTCAATCCTCAATCCTCAATCCTCAATCGTCAGGCTTCAATGCTCAATACTCAATCTTCAATCCTCAATCCTCAATCCTCAATCCTCAATCCTCATTCTTCAATCCTCAATACCCAATCCTCAATCTTCAATCCTCAATCTTAATCTTCAATCCTCAGTACTCAATCTTCAATCCTCAATCCTCAAACCTCAATCCTCAATCCTCAATCTTCAGACCTCAAACAGCAATACTCAACCCTCAGTCCTCGTCCTCAATCCACAACCACCAATCCTCAATCCTCAATATTCAATCATCAATATTCAATCTTCAGCCCTCAATCCTCAATCCTCAATCCTCAATCCTCAATCCTCAGACCGCAAACATCAATACTCAACCCTCAGTCCTCGTACTCAATCCACAACCCTCAATCCTCGATCCGCAACCTTCAATCATCAATATTCAATATTCAACCCTCAATCCTCAATCCTCAATCCTCAATACTCAATACTCAATCCTCAATGTTCTATCCTCAATACGCAATCCTCAATCTTCAATCCTCAATCCTCAATCCTCAATCCTCAACCCTCAATCCTCAATCCTCAATCTTAATCTTCAATCCTCAGTACTCAATCTTCAATCCTCAATCCTGAATCCTCAATCCCCAATCCTCAATCTTCAATCCTCAATCCTCAATCCTCAATCCTCAATCCTCAATCCTCAATCCACAATCCTCAATCGTCAATCTTCAATCCTCAATACCCAATCTTCAATCCTCAATCCTCAATACTCAATACTCAATACTCATTCTTCAATCCTCAATACCGAATCCTCAATCTTCAATGATCAATCCTCAATCCTCAATCCTCAATCCTCAATCTTCAATCCTCAATCGTGAACCCTCAATCCACAATCCTCAATCTTCAATCCTCAATACTCAATGTTCAATCCTCAATCCTCAATCCTCAATCCTCAATCCTCAATCCTCAATCCTCAATCGTCAATCTTCAATCCTCAATACTCAATCTTCAATCCTTAATCCTCAATCCTCAATCCTCAATACTCATTCTTCAATCCACAATACCCAATCCTCAATCCTCAATCCTCAATCCTCAATCGTCAGGCTTCAATGCTGAATACTCAATCTTCAATCCTCAATCCTCAATCCTCAATCCTCATTCCTCATTCTTCAATCCTCAATACCCAATCCTCAATCTTCAATCGTCAATCCTCAATCCTCAATCCTCAATCCTCAGTCCTCGATCCTCAATCTTCAATACTCAATACTCAATCTTCAATCCTCCATCCTCAATCCTCAATCCTCAATCCTCAATCCTCAATCGTCAGGCTTCAATGCTGAATACTCAATCTTCAATCCTCAATCCTCAATCCTCAATCCTCATTCCTCATTCTTCAATCCTCAATACCCAATCCTCAATCTTCAATCCTCAATCCTCAATCCTCAATTCTCAATTCTCAATCCTCAGTCCTCAGTCCTCAAACCTCAATCCTCAACCCTCAATTCTCAATCCTCAATCCTCAGTCCTCAGTCCTCAAACCGCAATCCTCAACCCTCAGACCTTATCCTCAATCCTTAATCGACAATTCTCAATCCTCAATCTTCTATCCTCAATACTGAATCTTCAATCCTGAATCCTCAGACCTCAGTGTTCAATCCTCAAACCTCAATCCTCAATCTTCTATCCTCAATACTGAATCTTCAATCCTGAATCCTCAGACCTCAGTGTTCAATCCTCAAACCTCAATCCTCAATCTTCAATCCCCAATACTCAATCTTCAATCCTCAATCCTCAATCCTCAATCCTCAATCCTCAATCCTCAATCCTCAATCGTCAATCTTCAATCCTCAATACTCAATCTTCAATCCTCAATCCTCAATACTCAATATTCAATACTCATTCTTCAATCCTCAATACCGAATCCTCAGTCTTCAATGATCAATCCTCAATCCTCAATCCTCAATCCTCAATCTTCAATCCTCAATCGTGAATCCTCAATCCACAATCCTCAATCTTCAATCCTCAATACTCAATCTTCAATCCTCAATCCTCAATCCTCAATCCTCAATCCTCAATCCTCAATCCTCAATGGTCAATCTTCAATCCTCAATACTCAATCTTCAATCCTTAATCCTCAATCCTCAATCCTCAATACTCAATACTCATTCTTCAATCCACAGTACCCAATCCTCAATCTTCAATCCTCCATCCTCAATCCTCAATCCTCAATCCTCAAACCCCAATCTTCAATCCTCAGTCCCAAATCCTCAATCTTCAATACTCACTCCTCAATCCTCAATCCTCAATCTTCAATCCTCAATCCTCAATCCTCAATCCTCAGTCCTCGATCCTCAATCTTCAATCCTCAATCCTCAATCCTCAATCCTCATTCTTCAATCCTCAAACCTCAATCCTCAACCCTCAGCCCTCATCCTCATGCCTTAATCGACAATCCTCAATCCTCAATCTTCTATCCTTAATACTCAATCTTCAATCCTGAATCCTCAATTATCAATCTTCAATCCTCAATTCTCAATCTTCGATCCTCAATCTTGAATCCTCAGTCCCCAATTCTCAATCTTCTATCCGCAATCCTCAATCCTCCCATCGTCAATCCTCAATACTCAGTCTGCAATCCTCAATCGTCAATACTCAATCCTCAATCCTCAATCGTCAATCCTCAATACTCAATCTTCAATCCTCAACCCTCAATCCTCAATCCTCAATCCTCAATCCTCAATCCTCAATCGTCAATCTTCAATCCTCAATACTCAATCTTCTATCCTCAATCCTCAATCCTCAATCCTCAATCCTCATTCTTCGATCCTCAATACCCAATTATCAATCTTCAATCCTCAATCCTCAATCCTCAATTCTCAATCCTCAATCCTCTGTCCTTAGTCCTCAAACCTCAATCCTCAACCCTCAGCCCTCATCCTCAATCCTCAATCCTCAATCCTCAACCCTCAATCTTCAATCCTCAATACTCAATCTTCAATCCTCAATCCTCAGTCCTCAAACCTCAATTCTGAATCCACAATCCTGAATCCTCAATCTTCAGCCCTCAGTCCTCAACATTCAGTTGTCAATCCTCAATCCTCAATAGAATATCCTCAATTCACAGTTTTCAATACCCAATACTCAATCTGCAATCTTCAAATCTCTATCCAGAAACATAAATTCTCATCACTCAACCCTCAACACTCAGTACTCAATGTTCAATCCTCATCCTCAATTTTGAATCTTCAATCCTTAATACTGAATCTTCAATTCGCAATCCTCAATCCCCAATCCTCAATCCTCAATCCTCAATCCTCAATCTTCAATCCTCAATACTCAATCTTCAATCCTCAATCCGCAATCCTCAATCCTCATTCGTCAATACACAATACCCAATCCTCAATCTTCAATCCTCAATCCTCAATTCTCAATTCTCAATCCTCAATCCTCAGACCTCAGACATCAATATTCAACACTCAGTCCTCAATCCTCAATCTTCAATCCTCAGTCCTCAATCGTCAGGCTTCAATGCTCAATACTCAATATTCTATCCTCAACACTCAATCCTCAATGTTCAATCCTCAATACCCAATCTTCAATCCTCAATCCTCAATCCTCAATCCTCAATCCTCAATCCTCAATCCTCAATCCTCAATCGTCAATCTTCAATCCTCAATACTCAATCTTCAATCCTCAATCCTCAATACTCAATACTCAATACTCAATCTGCAATCTTCAGACCTCTATCCGCAAGCATCAATTCTCATCACTCAACCCTCAATACTCAGTCCCCAATCCTCAATCTTCAATCCTCAATCCTCAATCATCAATCCTCAATCTTAATCTTCAATCCTCAGTACTCAATCTTCAATCCTCAATCCTCAAACCTCAATCCTCAATCCTCAATCTTCAGACCTCAAACAGCAATACTCAACCCTCAGTCCTCGTCCTCAATCCACAACCATCAATCCTCAATCCTCAATATTCAATCATCAATATTCAATCTTCAGTCCTCAATCCTCAATCCTCAATCCTCAATCCTCAATGTTCAATCCCCAATACTCAATCTTCAATCTTCAATCCTCAATACTCAATCTTCAATCCTCCATCCTCAATCCTCAATCCTCAATCCTCAATCCTCAATCGTCAGGCTTCAATGCTGAATACTCAATCCTCAATCCTCAATCGTCAATCTTCAATCCTCAGTACTCAATCTTCAATCCTCAATCCTCAATACTCAATACTCAATCCTCAGTCCTCAGTCCTCAAACCGCAATCCTCAACCCTCAGACCTTATCCTCAATCCTTAATCGACAATTCTCAATCCTCAATCTTCTATCCTCAATACTGAATCTTCAATCCTGAATCCTCAGTCCTCAATGTTCAATCCTCAATCCTCAATCCTCAATCTTCAATCCCCAATACTCAATCTTCAATCCTCAATCCTCAATCCTCAATCCTCAATCCTCAATCCTCAATCCTCAATCCTCAATCCTCAATCCTCAATCGTCAATCTTCAATCCTCAATACTCAATCTTCAATCCTCAATCCTCAATACTCAATACTCAATACTCATTCTTCAATCCTCATTCGTCAATACACAATACCCAATCCTCAATCTTCAATCCTCAATCCTCAATTCTCAATTCTCAATCCTCAATCATCAGACCTCAGACATCAATATTCAACACTCAGTCCTCAATCCTGAATCTTCAATCCTCAATCCTCAATCGTCAGGCTTCAATGCTCAATACTCAATCTTCAATCCTCAATACTCAATCTTCAATCCTTAATCCTCAATCCTCAATCCTCAATACTCATTCTTCAATCCACAATACCCAATCCTCAAACTTCAATCCTCCATCCTCAATCCTCAATCCTCAATCCTCAGCCTCAATCGTCAGGCTTCAATGCTCAATACTCAATCTTCAATGCTCAATCCTCAATCCTCAATCCTCAATCCTCATTCTTCAATCCTCAATACCCAATCCTCAATCTTCAATCCTCAATCCTCCATCCTCAATCCTCAATCCTCAATCCTCAATCCTCAATCCTCAATCCTCAATACTCATTCTTCAATCCTCAATACCCAATCCTCAATCTTCAATCCTCAATCCTCAATCCTCAATTCTCAATTCTCAATTCTCAATCCTCAGTCCTCAGTCCTCAAACCTCAATCCTCAACCCTCAGACCTCATCCTCGATCCTTAATCGACTATCCTCAATCCACAATGTTCAATCCGCAATACCCAATCCTCAATCTTCAATCCTCAATCCTCAATTCTCAATCCTCAACCCTCAATCCTCAGACCTCAACATCCATACTCAACCCTCAGTCCTCGTCCTCAATCCACAACCCCCAGTACTCAATCCTCAATCTTCAATCCTCAATCCTCAATCCTCAATCCACAATCCTGAATCCTCAATCCTGAAACCTCAACCTTCAGCCCTCAGTCCTCAACAATCAGTTGTCAATCCTCAATCCTCAAGAGAATATCATCAATTCACAGTTTTCAATACTCAATACTCAATCTGCAATCTTCAAATCTCTATCCACAAACATCAATTCTCATCACTCAACCCTCATCACTCAGTCTTCAATCCTCAATCCTCAATCCTCAATCCTCAATCCTCATTCTTCAATCCTCAATACCCAATTCTCAATCTTCAATCCTCAATCCTCAATCCTCAATTCTCAATCCTCAATCCTCAATCCTCAGACCTCAAACAGCAGTAGTCAACCCTCAGTCCTCGTCCTCAATCCACAACCATCAATCCTCAATCCTCAATATTAAATCATCAATATGCAATCTTCAGTCCTCAATCCTCAATCCTCAATCGTCAATCCTCAATGTTCAATCCGCAATACCCAATCCTCAATCTTCTATCCGCAATCCTCAATCCTCAATCCTCAACCCTCAATCCTCAATCCTCAATCCTCAATCTTCAATCCTCAATACTCAATCTTCAATCCTCAGACCTCAAACATCAATACTCAACCCTCAGTCCTCGTCCTCATTCCACAACCCTCAATCCTCGATCCTCAATCTTCAATCATCAATATTCAATCTTCAATCCTCAATCCTCAATCCTCAATACTCAATACTCAATCCTCAATGTTCTATCCTCAATACGCAATCCTCAATCTTCAATCCTCAATCCTCAATCCTGAATCATCAATCCTCGATCCTCAATCCTCAATCCTCAATCTTAATCTTCAATCCTCAACCCTCAATCCTCAATCCTCAATCCTCAATCCTCAAACCCCAATCTTCAATCCTCAGTCCCAAACCCTCAATCTTCAATACTCACTCCTCAATCCTCAATCTTCAATCCTCAATACTCTGTCTTCAATCCTCAATCCTCAATCCTCAATCCTCAATCCTCATTCTTCAATCCTCTATCCTCAATCCTCAATCCTCAATCCTCGATCCTCAATCTTCAATCCTCAATACTCAATCTTCAATCCTCCATCCTCAATCCTCAATCCTCAATCCTCAATCCTCAATCCTCAATCCTCAATCCTCATTCTTCAATCCTCAATACCCAATCCTCAATCTTCAATCCTCAATCCTCAATCCTCAATTCTCAATTCTCAATTCTCAATCCTCAGTCCTCAGTCCTCAAACGTCAATCCTCAACCCTCAGACCTCATCCTCGATCCTTAATCGACTATCCTCAATCCTCAATCTTCTATCCGCAATACTCAATCTTCAATCCTGAATCCTCAGACTTCAAACATCAATTCTCAACACTCAGTCCTCGTCCTCAATCCATAACCCTCAATCCACAATACTCAATATTCAGTCATTAATATTCAACCTTCAATCCTCAATCCTCAATCCTCTATCCTCAACACTCAATCCTCAATGTACAATCCTCAATACCCAATCCACAGTCTTCAATCCTCAATCCTCAATCCTCAATCCTCAATCCTCAATCCTCAGTCCTCAAACCTCAATCCTGAATCCTCAACCCTGAATCCTCAATGTTCAGCCCTAAGTCCTCAACAATCAGTTGTCAATCCTCAATCCTCAATAGAATATCCTCAATTCACAGTTTTCAATACTCAATACTCAATCTGCAATCTTCAGACCTCTATCCACAAGCATCAATTCTCATCACTCAACCCTCAATACTCAGTCCCCAATCCTCAATCTTCAATCCTCAATCCTCAATCATCAATCCTCAATCTTAATCTTCAATCCTCAGTACTCAATCTTCAATCCTCAATCCTCAATCTTCAATCCTCAATACTCAATCTTGAATCCTCAATCCTCAATCCTCATCCTCAATCCTCAATCCTCAATCTTAATCTTCAATCCTCAGTACTCAATCTTCAATCCTCAATCCTCAATCCTCAATCCTCAATCCTCAATCTTCAATCCTCAATCCTCAATCTTCAATCCCCAATACTCAGTCTTCAATCCTCAATCCTCAATCCTCAATCTTCAATCCTCAATCGTCAATCCTCAATCCACAATCCTCAATCTTCAATCCTCAATACTCAATCTTCAATCCTCAACCCTCAATCCTCAATCCTCAATCCTCAATCCTCAATCCTCAATCGTCAACCTTCAATCCTCAATACTCAATCTTCAATGCTCAATCCTCAATCCTCAATCCTCAATCCTCATTCTTCAATCCTCAATACCCAATCCTCAATCTTCAATCCTCAATCCTCAATCCTCAATCCTCAATCCTCAATCTTAATCTTCAATCCTCAGTACTCAATCTTCAATCCTCAATCCTCAATCCTCAATCCTCAATCCTCAATCTTCAATCCTCAATCCTCAATCTTCAATCCCCAATGCTCAGTCTTCAATCCTCAATCCTCAATCCTCAATCTTCAATCCTCAATCGTCAATCCTCAATCCACAATCCTCAATCTTCAATCCTCAATACTCAATCTTCAATCCTCAACCCTCAATCCTCAATCCTCAATCCTCAATCCTCAATCCTCAATCGTCAACCTTCAATCCTCAATACTCAATCTTCAATGCTCAATCCTCAATCCTCAATCCTCAATCCTCATTCTTCAATCCTCAATACCCAATCCTCAATCTTCAATCCTCAATCCTCAATCCTCAATCCTCAATCCTCAATCCTCAATCCTCAATCCTCAGACCTCAAACATCAATACTCAACCCTCAGTCCTCGTCCTCATTCCACAACCCTCAATCCCCGATCCTCAATCTTCAATCATCAATATTCAATTTTCAATCCTCAATCCTCAATCCTCAATACTCAATACTCAATCCTCAATGTTCTATCCTCAATACGCAATCCTCAATCTTCAATCCTCAATCCTCAATCCTCAATCCTCAATCCTCAATCCTCAATCCTCAATCCTCAATCCTCAATCTTAATCTTCAATCCTCAACCCTCAATCCTCAATCCTCAATCCACAATCCTCAAACACCAATCTTCAATCCTCAGTCCCAAATCCTCAATCTTCAATACCCACTCCTCAATCCTCAATCTTCAATCCTCAGTACTCAGTCTTCAATCCTCAATACTCAATCCTCAATCCTCAATCCTCATTCTTCAATCCTCTATCCTCAATCCTCAATCCTCAATCCTCGATCCTCAATCTTCAATCCTCAATACTCAATCTTCAATCCTCCATCCTCAATCCTCAATCCTCAATCCTCAATCCTCAATCGTCAGGCTTCAATGCTCAATACTCAATCTTCAATCCTCAATCCTCAATCCTCAATCCTCAATCCTCATTCTTCAATCCTCAATACCCAATCCTCAATCTTCAATCCTCAATCCTCAATCCTCAATTCTCAATTCTCAATCCTCAGTCCTCAGTCCTCAAACCTCAATCCTCAACCCTCAGACCTCATCCTCAATCCTTAATCGACAATCCTCAATCCTCAACCTTCTATCCTCAATACTCAATCTTCAATCCTGAATCCTCAGACTTCAAACATCAATACTCAACCCTCAGTCCTCGTCCTCAATCCACAACCCTCAATCCTCAATCCTCAATATTCAGTCATTAATATTCAACCTTCAATCCTCAATCCTCAATCCTCTATCCTCAACACTCAATCCTCAATGTTCAATCCTCAATACCCAATCCTCAGTCTTCAATCCTCAATCCTCAATCCTCAATCCTCAATCCTCAATCCTCAGTCCTCAAACCTCAATCCTGAATCCTCAACCCTGAATCCTCAATGTTCAGCCCTAAGTCCTCAACAATCAGTTGTCAATCCTCAATCCTCAATAGAATATCCTCAATTCACAGTTTTCAATACTCAATACTCAATCTGCAATCTTCAGACCTCTATCCACAAGCATCAATTCTCATCACTCAACCCTCAATACTCAGTCCCCAATCCTCAATCTTCAATCCTCAATCCTCAATCATCAATCCTCAATCTTAATCTTCAATCCTCAGTACTCAATCTTCAATCCTCAATCCTCAATCTTCAATCCTCAATACTCAATCTTGAATCCTCAATCCTCAATCCTCATCCTCAATCCTCAATCCTCAATCTTAATCTTCAATCCTCAGTACTCAATCTTCAATCCTCAATCCTCAATCCTCAATCCTCAATCCTCAATCTTCAATCCTCAATCCTCAATCTTCAATCCCCAATACTCAGTCTTCAATCCTCAATCCTCAATCCTCAATCCTCAATCTTCAATCCTCAATCGTCAATCCTCAATCCACAATCCTCAATCTTCAATCCTCAATACTCAATCTTCAATCCTCAACCCTCAATCCTCAATCCACAATCCTCAATCCTCAATCCTCAATCGTCAACCTTCAATCCTCAATACTCAATCTTCAATGCTCAATCCTCAATCCTCAATCCTCAATCCTCATTCTTCAATCCTCAATACCCAATCCTCAATCTTCAATCCTCAATCCTCAATCCTCAATCCTCAATCCTCAATCTTAATCTTCAATCCTCAGTACTCAATCTTCAATCCTCAATCTTCAATGCTCAATCCTCAATCCTCAATCCTCAATCCTCATTCTTCAATCCTCAATACCCAATCCTCAATCTTCAATCCTCAATCCTCAATCCTCAATCCTCAATCCTCAATCTTAATCTTCAATCCTCAGTACTCAATCTTCAATCCTCAATCCTCAATCCTCAATCCTCAATCCTCAATCTTCAATCCTCAATCCTCAATCTTCAATCCCCAATGCTCAGTCTTCAATCCTCAATCCTCAATCCTCAATCTTCAATCCTCAATCGTCAATCCTCAATCCACAATCCTCAATCTTCAATCCTCAATACTCAATCTTCAATCCTCAACCCTCAATCCTCAATCCTCAATCCTCAATCCTCAATCCTCAATCGTCAACCTTCAATCCTCAATACTCAATCTTCAATGCTCAATCCTCAATCCTCAATCCTCAATCCTCATTCTTCAATCCTCAATACCCAATCCTCAATCTTCAATCCTCAATCCTCAATCCTCAATCCTCAATCCTCAATCCTCAATCCTCAATCCTCAGACCTCAAACATCAATACTCAACCCTCAGTCCTCGTCCTCATTCCACAACCCTCAATCCCCGATCCTCAATCTTCAATCATCAATATTCAATTTTCAATCCTCAATCCTCAATCCTCAATACTCAATACTCAATCCTCAATGTTCTATCCTCAATACGCAATCCTCAATCTTCAATCCTCAATCCTCAATCCTCAATCCTCAATCCTCAATCCTCAATCCTCAATCCTCAATCCTCAATCTTAATCTTCAATCCTCAACCCTCAATCCTCAATCCTCAATCCACAATCCTCAAACACCAATCTTCAATCCTCAGTCCCAAATCCTCAATCTTCAATACCCACTCCTCAATCCTCAATCTTCAATCCTCAGTACTCAGTCTTCAATCCTCAATACTCAATCCTCAATCCTCAATCCTCATTCTTCAATCCTCTATCCTCAATCCTCAATCCTCAATCCTCGATCCTCAATCTTCAATCCTCAATACTCAATCTTCAATCCTCCATCCTCAATCCTCAATCCTCAATCCTCAATCCTCAATCGTCAGGCTTCAATGCTCAATACTCAATCTTCAATCCTCAATCCTCAATCCTCAATCCTCAATCCTCATTCTTCAATCCTCAATACCCAATCCTCAATCTTCAATCCTCAATCCTCAATCCTCAATTCTCAATTCTCAATCCTCAGTCCTCAGTCCTCAAACCTCAATCCTCAACCCTCAGACCTCATCCTCAATCCTTAATCGACAATCCTCAATCCTCAACCTTCTATCCTCAATACTCAATCTTCAATCCTGAATCCTCAGACTTCAAACATCAATACTCAACCCTCAGTCCTCGTCCTCAATCCACAACCCTCAATCCTCAATCCTCAATATTCAGTCATTAATATTCAACCTTCAATCCTCAATCCTCAATCCTCTATCCTCAACACTCAATCCTCAATGTTCAATCCTCAATACCCAATCCTCAGTCTTCAATCCTCAATCCTCAATCCTCAATCCTCAATCCTCAATCCTCAGTCCTCAAACCTCAATCCTGAATCCTCAACCCTGAATCCTCAATGTTCAGCCCTAAGTCCTCAACAATCAGTTGTCAATCCTCAATCCTCAATAGAATATCCTCAATTCACAGTTTTCAATACTCAATACTCAATCTGCAATCTTCAGACCTCTATCCACAAGCATCAATTCTCATCACTCAACCCTCAATACTCAGTCCCCAATCCTCAATCTTCAATCCTCAATCCTCAATCATCAATCCTCAATCTTAATCTTCAATCCTCAGTACTCAATCTTCAATCCTCAATCCTCAATCTTCAATCCTCAATACTCAATCTTGAATCCTCAATCCTCAATCCTCATCCTCAATCCTCAATCCTCAATCTTAATCTTCAATCCTCAGTACTCAATCTTCAATCCTCAATCCTCAATCCTCAATCCTCAATCCTCAATCTTCAATCCTCAATCCTCAATCTTCAATCCCCAATACTCAGTCTTCAATCCTCAATCCTCAATCCTCAATCCTCAATCTTCAATCCTCAATCGTCAATCCTCAATCCACAATCCTCAATCTTCAATCCTCAATACTCAATCTTCAATCCTCAACCCTCAATCCTCAATCCACAATCCTCAATCCTCAATCCTCAATCGTCAACCTTCAATCCTCAATACTCAATCTTCAATGCTCAATCCTCAATCCTCAATCCTCAATCCTCATTCTTCAATCCTCAATACCCAATCCTCAATCTTCAATCCTCAATCCTCAATCCTCAATCCTCAATCCTCAATCTTAATCTTCAATCCTCAGTACTCAATCTTCAATCCTCAATCCTCAATCCTCAATCCTCAATCCTCAATCTTCAATCCTCAATCCTCAATCTTCAATCCCCAATACTCAGTCTTCAATCCTCAATCCTCTATCCTCAATCTTCAATCCTCAATCGTCAATCCTCAATCCACAATCCTCAATCTTCAATCCTCAATACTCAATCTTCAATCCTCAACCTTCAATCCTCAATCCTCAATCCTCAATCCTCAATCCTCAATCGTCAACCTTCAATCCTCAATACTCAATCTTCAATGCTCAATCCTCAATCCTCAATCCTCAATCCTCATTCTTCAATCCTCAATACCCAATCCTCAATCTTCAATCCTCAATCCTCAATCCTCAATCCTCAATCCTCAATCCTCAATCCTCAATCCTCAGACCTCAAACATCAATACTCAACCCTCAGTCCTCGTCCTCATTCCACAACCCTCAATCCCCGATCCTCAATCTTCAATCATCAATATTCAATTTTCAATCCTCAATCCTCAATCCTCAATACTCAATACTCAATCCTCAATGTTCTATCCTCAATACGCAATCCTCAATCTTCAATCCTCAATCCTCAATCCTCAATCCTCAATCCTCAATCCTCAATCCTCAATCCTCAATCCTCAATCTTAATCTTCAATCCTCAACCCTCAATCCTCAATCCTCAATCCACAATCCTCAAACACCAATCTTCAATCCTCAGTCCCAAATCCTCAATCTTCAATACCCACTCCTCAATCCTCAATCTTCAATCCTCAATACTCAGTCTTCAATCCTCAATCCTCAATCCTCAATCCTCAATCCTCATTCTTCAATCCTCTATCCTCAATCCTCAATCCTCAATCCTCGATCCTCAATCTTCAATCCTCAATACTCAATCTTCAATCCTCCATCCTCAATCCTCAATCCTCAATCCTCAATCCTCAATCGTCAGGCTTCAATGCTCAATACTCAATCTTCAATCCTCAATCCTCAATCCTCAATCCTCAATCCTCATTCTTCAATCCTCAATACCCAATCCTCAATCTTCAATCCTCAATCCTCAATCCTCAATTCTTAATTCTCAATCCTCAGTCCTCAGTCCTCAAACCTCAATCCTCAACCCTCAGACCTCATCCTCAATCCTTAATCGACAATCCTCAATCCTCAACCTTCTATCCTCAATACTCAATCTTCAATCCTGAATCCTCAGACTTCAAACATCAATACTCAACCCTCAGTCCTCGTCCTCAATCCACAACCCTCAATCCTCAATCCTCAATATTCAGTCATTAATATTCAACCTTCAATCCTCAATCCTCAATCCTCTATCCTCAACACTCAATCCTCAATCCTCAATCGTCAGGCTTCAATGCTCAATACTCAATCTTCAATCCTCAATCCTCAATCCTCAATCCTCAATCCTCATTCTTCAATCCTCAATACCCAATCCTCAATCTTCAATCCTCAATCCTCAATCCTCAATTCTCAATTCTCAATCCTCAGTCCTCAGTCCTCAAACCTCAATCCTCAACCCTCAGACCTCATCCTCAATCCTTAATCGACAATCCTCAATCCTCAACCTTCTATCCTCAATACTCAATCTTCAATCCTGAATCCTCAGACTTCAAACATCAATACTCAACCCTCAGTCCTCGTCCTCAATCCACAACCCTCAATCCTCAATCCTCAATATTCAGTCATTAATATTCAACCTTCAATCCTCAATCCTCAATCCTCTATCCTCAACACTCAATCCTCAATCCTCAATCCTCAATCCTCATTCTTCAATCCTCAATACCCAATCCTCAATCTTCAATCCTCAATCCTCAGTCCTCAATCCTCAATCCTCAATCCTCAATCCTCAATCCTCAGACCTCAAACATCAATACTCAACCCTCAGTCCTCGTCCTCATTCCACAACCCTCAATCCTCGATCCTCAATCTTCAATCATCAATATTCAATTTTCAATCCTCAATCCTCAATCCTCAATACTCAATACTCAATCCTCAATGTTCTATCCTCAATACGCAATCCTCAATCTTCAATCCTCAATCCTCAATCCTCAATCCTCAATCCTCAATCCTCAATCCTCAATCCTCAATCCTCAATCTTAATCTTCAATCCTCAACCCTCAATCCTCAATCCTCAATCCACAATCCTCAAACACCAATCTTCAATCCTCAGTCCCAAATCCTCAATCTTCAATACTCACTCCTCAATCCTCAATCTTCAATCCTCAATACTCAGTCTTCAATCCTCAATCCTCAATCCTCAATCCTCAATCCTCATTCTTCAATCCTCTATCCTCAATCCTCAATCCTCAATCCTCGATCCTCAATCTTCAATCCTCAATACTCAATCTTCAATCCTCCATCCTCAATCCTCAATCCTCAATCGTCAGGCTTTAATGCTCAATACTCAATCTTCAATCCTCAATCCTCAATCCTCAATCCTCAATCCTCATTCTTCAATCCTCAATACCCAATCCTCAATCTTCAATCCTCAATCCTCAATCCTCAATTCTCAATTCTCAATCCTCAGTCCTCAGTCCTCAAACCTCAATCCTCAACCCTCAGACCTCATCCTCAATCCTTAATCGACAATCCTCAATCCTCAACCTTCTATCCTCAATACTCAATCTTCAATCCTGAATCCTCAGACTTCAAACATCAATACTCAACCCTCAGTCCTCGTCCTCAATCCACAACCCTCAATCCTCAATCCTCAATATTCAGTCATTAATATTCAACCTTCAATCCTCAATCCTCAATCCTCTATCCTCAACACTCAATCCTCAATGTTCAATCCTCAATACCCAATCCTCAGTCTTCAATCCTCAATCCTCAATCCTCAATCCTCAATCCTCAATCCTCAGTCCTCAAACCTCAATCCTGAATCCTCAACCCTGAATCCTCAATGTTCAGCCCTAAGTCCTCAACAGTCAGTTGTCAATCCTCAATCCTCAATAGAATATCCTCAATTCACAGTTTTCAATACTCAATACTCAATCTGCAATCTTCAGACCTCTATCCACAAGCATCAATTCTCATCACTCAACCCTCAATACTCAGTCCCCAATCCTCAATCTTCAATCCTCAATCCTCAATCATCAATCCTCAATCTTAATCTTCAATCCTCAGTACTCAATCTTCAATCCTCAATCCTCAATCTTCAATCCTCAATACTCAATCTTGAATCCTCAATCCTCAATCCTCATCCTCAATCCTCAATCCTCAATCTTAATCTTCAATCCTCAGTACTCAATCTTCAATCCTCAATCCTCAATCCTCAATCCTCAATCCTCAATCTTCAATCCTCAATCCTCAATCTTCAATCCCCAATACTCAGTCTTCAATCCTCAATCCTCAATCCTCAATCTTCAATCCTCAATCGTCAATCCTCAATCCACAATCCTCAATCTTCAATCCTCAATACTCAATCTTCAATCCTCAACCCTCAATCCTCAATCCACAATCCTCAATCCTCAATCCTCAATCGTCAACCTTCAATCCTCAATACTCAATCTTCAATGCTCAATCCTCAATCCTCAATCCTCAATCCTCATTCTTCAATCCTCAATACCCAATCCTCAATCTTCAATCCTCAATCCTCAATCCTCAATCCTCAATCCTCAATCTTAATCTTCAATCCTCAGTACTCAATCTTCAATCCTCAATCCTCAATCCTCAATCCTCAATCCTCAATCTTCAATCCTCAATCCTCAATCTTCAATCCCCAATACTCAGTCTTCAATCCTCAATCCTCAATCCTCAATCTTCAATCCTCAATCGTCAATCCTCAATCCACAATCCTCAATCTTCAATCCTCAATACTCAATCTTCAATCCTCAACCTTCAATCCTCAATCCTCAATCCTCAATCCTCAATCCTCAATCGTCAACCTTCAATCCTCAATACTCAATCTTCAATGCTCAATCCTCAATCCTCAATCCTCAATCCTCATTCTTCAATCCTCAATACCCAATCCTCAATCTTCAATCCTCAATCCTCAATCCTCAATCCTCAATCCTCAATCCTCAATCCTCAATCCTCAGACCTCAAACATCAATACTCAACCCTCAGTCCTCGTCCTCATTCCACAACCCTCAATCCCCGATCCTCAATCTTCAATCATCAATATTCAATTTTCAATCCTCAATCCTCAATCCTCAATACTCAATACTCAATCCTCAATGTTCTATCCTCAATACGCAATCCTCAATCTTCAATCCTCAATCCTCAATCCTCAATCCTCAATCCTCAATCCTCAATCCTCAATCCTCAATCCTCAATCTTAATCTTCAATCCTCAACCCTCAATCCTCAATCCTGAATCCACAATCCTCAAACACCAATCTTCAATCCTCAGTCCCAAATCCTCAATCTTCAATACCCACTCCTCAATCCTCAATCTTCAATCCTCAATACTCAGTCTTCAATCCTCAATCCTCAATCCTCAATCCTCAATCCTCATTCTTCAATCTTCTATCCTCAATCCTCAATCCTCAATCCTCGATCCTCAATCTTCAATCCTCAATACTCAATCTTCAATCCTCCATCCTCAATCCTCAATCCTCAATCCTCAATCCTCAATCGTCAGGCTTCAATGCTCAATACTCAATCTTCAATCCTCAATCCTCAATCCTCAATCCTCAATCCTCATTCTTCAATCCTAAATACCCAATCCTCAATCTTCAATCCTCAATCCTCAATCCTCAATTCTCAATTCTCAATCCTCAGTCCTCAGTCCTCAAACCTCAATCCTCAACCCTCAGACCTCATCCTAAATCCTTAATCGACAATCCTCAATCCTCAACCTTCTATCCTCAATACTCAATCTTCAATCCTGAATCCTCAGACTTCAAACATCAATACTCAACCCTCAGTCCTCGTCCTCAATCCACAACCCTCAATCCTCAATCCTCAATATTCAGTCATTAATATTCAACCTTCAATCCTCAATCCTCAATCCTCTATCCTCAACACTCAATCCTCAATGTTCAATCCTCAATACCCAATCCTCAGTCTTCAATCCTCAATCCTCAATCCTCAATCCTCAATCCTCAATCCTCAGTCCTCAAACCTCAATCCTGAATCCTCAACCCTGAATCCTCAATGTTCAGCCCTAAGTCCTCAACAATCAGTTGTCAATCCTCAATCCTCAATAGAATATCCTCAATTCACAGTTTTCAATACTCAATACTCAATCTGCAATCTTCAGACCTCTATCCACAAGCATCAATTCTCATCACTCAACCCTCAATACTCAGTCCCCAATCCTCAATCTTCAATCCTCAATCCTCAATCATCAATCCTCAATCTTAATCTTCAATCCTCAGTACTCAATCTTCAATCCTCAATCCTCAATCTTCAATCCTCAATACTCAATCTTGAATCCTCAATCCTCAATCCTCATCCTCAATCCTCAATCCTCAATCTTAATCTTCAATCCTCAGTACTCAATCTTCAATCCTCAATCCTCAATCCTCAATCCTCAATCCTCAACCTTCAATCCTCAATCCTCAATCTTCAATCCCCAATACTCAGTCTTCAATCCTCAATCCTCAATCCTCAATCTTCAATCCTCAATCGTCAATCCTCAATCCACAATCCTCAATCTTCAATCCTCAATACTCAATCTTCAATCCTCAACCCTCAATCCTCAATCCTCAATCCTCAATCCTCAATCCTCAATCGTCATCCTTCAATCCTCAATGCTCAATCTTCAATGCTCAATCCTCAATCCTCAATCCTCAATCCTCATTCTTCAATCCTCAATACCCAATCCTCAATCTTCAATCCTCAATCCTCAATCCTCAATCCTCAATCCTCAATCCTCAATCCTCAATCCTCAGACCTCAAACATCAATACTCAACCCTCAGTCCTCGTCCTCATTCCACAACCCTCAATCCTCGATCCTCAATCTTCAATCATCAATATTCAATTTTCAATCCTCAATCCTCAATCCTCAATACTCAATACTCAATCCTCAATGTTCTATCCTCAATACGCAATCCTCAATCTTCAATCCTCAATCCTCAATCCTCAATCCTCAATCCTCAATCCTCAATCCTCAATTCTCAATCCTCAATCTTAATCTTCAATCCTCAACCCTCAATCCTCAATCCTCAATCCACAATCCTCAAACACCAATCTTCAATCCTCAATATTAAATCATCAATATTCAATCTTCGGTCCTCAATCCTCAATCCTCAATCCTCAATCCTCAATGTTCAATCCGCAATACCCAATCCTCAATCTTCAATCCTCAATCCTCAATTCTCAATCCTCAACCCTCAATCCTCAGACCTCAAACATCAATACTCAACCCTCAGTCCTCGTCCTCAATCCACAACCCCCAATACTCAATCCTCAATCTTCAATTCTCAATCCTCAATCCTCAATCCTCAATCCTCAATCTTAATCTTCAATCCTCAACCCTCAATCCACAATCCTCAATCCTCAATCCTCAAACCCCAATCTTCAATCCTCAGTCCCAAACCCTCAATCTTCAATACTCACTCCTCAATCCTCAATCTTCAATCCTCAATACTCAGTCTTCAATCCTCAATCCTCAATCCTCAATCCTCAATCCTCATTCTTCAATCCTCTATCCTCAATCCTCAATCCTCAATCCTCGATCCTCAATCTTCAATCCTCAATACTCAATCTTCAATCCTCCATCCTCAATCCTCAATCCTCAATCCTCAATCGTCAGGCTTCAATGCTCAATACTCAATCTTCAATCCTCAATCCTCAATCCTCAATCCTCAATCCTCAATCCTCATTCTTCAATCCTCAATACCCAATCCTCAATCTTCAATCCTCAATCCTCAATCCTCAATTCTCAATTCTCAATTCTCAATCCTCAGTCCTCAGTCCTCAAACCTCAATCCTCAACCCTCAGACCTCATCCTCGATACTTAATCGACTATCCTCAATCCTCAATCTTCTATCCGCAATACTCAATCTTCAATCCTGAATCCTCAGACTTCAAACATCAATTCTCAACACTCAGTCCTCGTCCACAATCCATAACCCTCAATCCTCAATCCTCAATATTCAGTCATTAATATTCAACCTTCAATCCTCAATCCTCAATCCTCTATCCTCAACACTCAACCCTCAATGTTCAATCCTCAATACCCAATCCTCAGTCTTCAATCCTCAATCCTCAATCCTCAATCCTCAATCCTCAATCCTCAGTCCTCAAACCTCAATCATGTATCCTCAACACTGAATCCTCAACCTTCAGCCCTAAGTCCTCAACAATCAGTTGTCAATCCTCAATCCTCAATAGAATATCCTCAATTCACAGTTTTCAATACTCAATACTCAATCTGCAATCTTCAGACCTCTATCCACAAGCATCAATTCTCATCACTCAACCCTCAATACACAGTCCCCAATCCTCAATCTTCAATCCTCAATCCTCAATCATCAATCCTCAATCTTAATCTTCAATCCTCAGTACTCAATCTTCAATCCTCAATCCTCAAACCTCAATCCTCAATCCTCAATCTTCAGACCTCAAACAGCAATACTCAACCCTCAGTCCTCGTCCTCAATCCACAACCATCAATCCTCAATCCTCAATATTCAATCATCAATATTCAATCTTCAGTCATCAATCCTCAATCCTCAATCCTCAATCCTCAATGTTCAATCCGCAATACCCAATCCTCAATCTTCTATCCGCAATCCTCAATCCTCAATGCTCGATCCTCAATCCTCAATCCTCAGACCTCAAACAGCAGTAGTCAACCCTCAGTCCTCGTCCTCAATCCACAACCATCAATCCTCAATCCTCAATATTAAATCATCAATATTCAATCTTCAGTCCTCAATCCTCAATCCTCAATCCTCAATCCTCAATGTTCAATCCGCAATGCCCAATCCTCAATCTTCAATCCTCAATCCTCAATTCTCAATCCTCAACCCTCAATCCTCAGACCTCAAACATCAATACTCAACCCTCAGTCCTCGTCCTCAATCCACAAGCCCCAATACTCAATCCTCAATCTTCAATTCTCAATCCTCAATCCTCAATCCACAATCCTGAATCCTCAATCCTGAATCCTCAACCTTCAGCCCTCAGTCCTCAACAATCAGTTGTCAATCCTCAATCCTCAAGAGAATATCATCAATTCACAGTTTTCAATACTCAATACTCAATCTGCAATCTTCAAATCTCTATCCACAAACATCAATTCTCATTACTCAACCCTCAGCACTCAGTCTTCAATCCTCAATCCTCAATCCTCAATCCTCAATCCTCTTTCTTCAATCCTCAATACCCAATTCTCAATCTTCAATCCTCAATCCTCAATCCTCAATTCTCAATCCTCAATCCTCAATCCTCAGACCTCAAACAGCAGTAGTCAACCCTCAGTCCTCGTCCTCAATCCACAACCATCAATCCTCAATCCTCAATATTAAATCATCAATATTCAATCTTCAGTCCCCAATCCTCAATCCTCAATCCTCAATCCTCAATGTTCAATCCGCAATACCCAATCCTCAATCTTCTATCCGCAATCCTCAATCCTCAATCCTCAATCCTCAATCCTCAATCCTCAATCCTCAATCTTCAATCCTCAATACTCAATCTTCAATCCTCAATCCTCAATCCTCAATCCTCAATCTTCAATCCTCAATACTCAATCTTCAATCCTCAATCCTCAAACCTCAATCCTCAATCCTCAATCCTCAATCTTAATCTTCAATCCTCAGTACTCAATCTTCAATCCTCAATCCACAATCCTCAATCCTCAATCCTCAATCTTCAATACCCAATACTCAATCTTCAATCCTCAATCCTCAATCCTCAATCCTCAATCCTCAATCCTCAATCCTCAATCGTCAATCTTCAATCCTCAATACTCAATCTTCAATCCTCAATCCTCAGTACTCAATACTCAATCCTCATTCTTCAATCCTCAATACCTAATCCTCAATCTTCAATCCTCAATCCTCAATCCTCAATCCTCTATACTCAATACTCAATCCTCATTCTTCAATCCTCAGTACCCAATCCTCAGTCTTCAATCCTCAATCCTCAATTCTCAATCCTCAACCCTCAATCCTCAGACCTCAAACATCAATACTCAACCCTCAGTCCTCGTGCTCAATCCACAACCCCCAATACTCAATCCTCAATCTTCAATTCTCAATCCTCAATCCTCAGTCCACAATCCTGAATCCTCAATCCTGAATCCTTAACCTTCAGCCCTCAGTCCTCAACAATCAGTTGTCAATCCTCAATCCTCAAGAGAATATCATCAATTCACAGTTTTCAATACTCAATACTCAATCTGCAATCTTCAAATCTCTATCCACAAACATCAATTCTCATCACTCAACCCTCAACACTCAGTCTTCAATCCTCAATACTCAATCCTCAATCCTCAATCCTCATTCTTCAATCCTGAATACCCAATTCTCAATCTTCAATCCTCAATCCTCAGTCCTCAATTCTCAATCCTCAGTCCTCAATCCTCAGACCTCAAACAGCAATACTCAACCCTCAGTCCTCGTCCTCAATCCACAACCATCAATCCTCAATCCTCAATATTCAATCATCAATATTCAATCTTCTGTCCTCAATCCTCAATCCTCAATCCTCAATCCTCAATGTTCATTCCGCAATACCCAATCCTCAATCTTCTATACGCAATCCTCAATCCTCAATGCTCAATCCTCAATCCTCAATCCACAATATTCAATCCTCAATACTCAATCTTCAATCCTCAATCCTCAATCCTCAATCCTCAATCCTCATTCTTCAATCCTCAACACCCAATCCTCAATCTTCAATCCTCAATCCTCAATCCTCAATTCTCACTCCTCAATCCTCAATCCTCAGACCTCAAACATCAATACTCAACCCTCAGTCCTCGTCCTCAATCCACAACACTCAATCCTCGATCCTCAATCTTCAATCATCAATATTCAATCTTCAATCCTCAATCCTCAATCCTCAATACTCAATCTTCAATCCTCAGACCTCAAACAGCAGTAGTCAACCCTCAGTCCTCGTCCTCAATCCACAACCATCAATCCTCAATCCTCAATATTAAATCATCAATATTCAATCTTCAGTCCTCAATCCTCAATCCTCAATCCTCAATCCTCAATGTTCAATCCGCAATACCCAATCCTCAATCTTCAATCCTCAATCCTCAATTCTCAATCCTCAACCCTCAATCCTCAGACCTCAAACATCAATACTCAACCCTCAGTCCTCGTCCTCAATCCACAACCCCCAATACTCAATCCTCAATCTTCAATTCTCAATCCTCAATCCTCAATCCACAATCCTGAATCCTCAATCCTGAATCCTCAACCTTCAGCCCTCAGTCCTCAACAATCAGTTGTCAATCCTCAATCCTCAAGAGAATATCATCAATTCACAGTTTTCAATACTCAATACTCAATCTGCAATCTTCAAATCTCTATCCACAAACATCAATTCTCATCACTCAACCCTCAGCACTTAGTCTTCAATCCTCAATCCTCAATCCCCAATCCTCAATCCTCATTCTTCAATCCTCAATACCCAATTCTCAATCTTCAATCCTCAATCCTCAATCCTCAATTCTCAATCCTCAATCCTCAATCCTCAGACCTCAAACAGCAGTAGTCAACCCTCAGTCCTCGTCCTCAATCCACAACCATCAATCCTCAATCCTCAATATTAAATCATCAATATTCAATCTTCAGTCCTCAATCCTCAATCCTCAATCTTCAATCCTCAATGTTCAATCCGCAATACCCAATCCTCAATCTTCTATCCGCAATCCTCAATCCTCAATCCTCAATCCTCAATCCTCAATCCTCAATCCTCAATCTTCAATCCTCAATACTCAATCTTCAATCCTCAATCCTCAATCCTCAATCTTCAATCCTCAATACTCAATCTTCAATCCTCAATCCTCAAACCTCAATCCTCAATCCTCAATCCTCAATCCTCAATCTTAATCTTCAATCCTCAGTACTCAATCTTCAATCCTCAATCCACAATCCTCAATCCTCAATCCTCAATCTTCAATACCCAATACTCAATCTTCAATCCTCAATCCTCAATCCTCAATCCTCAATCCTCAATCCTCAATCCTCAATCGTCAATCTTCAATCCTCAATACTCAATCTTCAATCCTCAATCCTCAATACTCAATACTCAATCCTCATTCTTCAATCCTCAATACCTAATCCTCAATCTTCAATCCTCAATCCTCAATCCTCAATCCTCAATACTCAATACTCAATCCTCATTCTTCAATCCTCAGTACCCAATCCTCAGTCTTCAATCCTCAATCCTCAATTCTCAATCCTCAACCCTCAATCCTCAGACCTCAAACATCAATACTCAACCCTCAGTCCTCGTGCTCAATCCACAACCCCCAATACTCAATCCTCAATCTTCAATTCTCAATCCTCAATCCTCAATCCACACTCCTGAATCCTCAATCCTGAATCCTCAACCTTCAGCCCTCAGTCCTCAACAATCAGTTGTCAATCCTCAATCCTGAAGAGAATATCATCAATTCACAGTTTTCAATACTCAATACTCAATCTGCAATCTTCAAATCTCTATCCACAAACATCAATTCTCATCACTCAACCCTCAACACTCAGTCTTCAATCCTCAATACTCAATCCTCAATCCTCAATCCTCATTCTCCAATCCTGAATACCCAATTCTCAATCTTCAATCCTCAATCCTCAGTCCTCAATTCTCAATCCTCAGTCCTCAATCCTCAGACCTCAAACAGCAATACTCAACCCTCAGTCCTCGTCCTCAATCCACAACCATCAATCATCAATCCTCAATATTCAATCATCAATATTCAATCTTCAGTCCTCAATCCTCAATCCTCAATCCTCAATCCTCAATGTTCATTCCGCAATACCCAATCCTGAATCTTCTATCCGCAATCCTCAATCCTCAATGCTCAATCCTCAATCCTCAATCCTCAATATTCAATACTCAATACTCAATCTTCAATCCTCAATCCTCAATCCTCAATCCTCAATCCTCATTCTTCAATCCTCAACACCCAATCCTCAATCTTCAATCCTCAATCCTCAATCCTCAATTCTCAATCCTCAATCCTCAATCCTCAGACCTCAAACATCAATACTCAACCCTCAGTCCTCGTCCTCAATCCACAACACTCAATCCTCGATCCTCAATCTTCAATCATCAATATTCAATCTTCAATCCTCAATCCTCAATCCTCAATACTCAATCTTCAATCCTCAATGTTCTATCCTCAATACGCAATCCTCAATCCTCAATCTCAATCTTCAATCCTCAGTACTCAATCTTCAATCCTCAATCCACAATCCTCAATCCTCAATCCTCAATCTTCAATACCCAATACTCAATCTTCAATCCTCAATCCTCAATCCTCAATACTCAATCCTCAATCCTCAATCCTCAATCGTCAATCTTCAATCCTCAATACTCAATCTGCAATCCTCAATCCTCAATACTCAATACTCAATCCTCATTCTTCAATCCTCAATACCTAATCCTCAATCTTCAATCCTCAATCCTCAATCCTCAATCCTCAATACTCAATACTCAATCCTCATTCTTCAATCCTCAGTACCCAATCCTCAATCTTCAATCCTCAATCCTCAATTCTCAATCCTCAACCCTCAATCCTCAGACCTCAAACATCAATACTCAACCCTCAGTCCTCGTGCTCGATCCACAACCCCCAATACTCAATCCTCAATCTTCAATTCTGAATCCTCAATCCTCAATCCACAATCCTGAATCCTCAATCCTGAATCCTCAACCTTCAGCCCTCAGTCCTCAACAATCAGTTGTCAATCCTCAATCCTCAAGAGAATATCATCAATTCACAGTTTTCAATACTCAATACTCCATCTGCAATCTTCAAATCTCTATCCACAAACATCAATTCTCATCACTCAACCCTCAACACTCAGTCTTCAATCCTCAATACTCAATCCTCAATCCTCAATCCTCATTCTTCAATCCTGAATACCCAATTCTCAATCTTCAATCCTCAATCCTCAATCCTCAATTCTCAATCTTCAATCCTCAATCCTCAGACCTCAAACAGCAATACTCAACCCTCAGTCCTCGTCCTCAATCCACAACCATCAATCCTCAATCCTCAATATTCAATCATCAATATTCAGTCTTCAGTCCTCAATCCTCAATCCTCAATCCTCAATCCTCAATGTTCAATCCGCAATACCCAATCCTCAATCTTCTATCCGCAATCCTCAATCCTCAATGCTCAATCCTCAATCCTCAATCCTCAATATTCAATCCTCTATACTCAATCTTCAATCCTCAATCCTCAATCCTCAATCCTCAATCCTCATTCTTCAATCCTCAACACCCAATCCTCAATCTTCAATCCTCAATCCTCAATCCTCAATTCTCAATCCTCAACCCTCAATCCTCAGACCTCAAACATCAATACTCAACACTCAGTCCTCGTCCTCAATCTACAACACTCAATCCTCGATCCTCAATCTTCAATCATTTAATATTCAATCTTCAATCCTCAATCCTCAATTCTCAATACCCAATCCTCAATCCTCAATGTTCTATCCTCAATACGCAATCCTCAATCTTGAATCCTCAATCCTCAATCCTCAATCCTCAATCCTCAATCCTCAATCCTCAATCCTCAATCGTCAATCTTAATCTTCAATCCTCAGTACTCAATCTCCAATCCTCAATCCTCAATCCTCAATCCTCAATCCTCAAACTTCAATCCTCAATACTCAATCTTGAATCCTCAATCCTCAATCCTCAATCCTCAATCATGAATCCTCAATCTTAATCTTCAATCCTCAGTACTCAATCTTCAATCCTCAATCCTCAATCCTCAATCCTCAATCCTCAATCCTCAATCCTCAATCCTCAATCGTCAATCTTCAATCCTCAATACTCAATCTTCAATCCTTAATCCTCAATCCACAATCCTCAATACTCATTCTTCAATCCACAATACCCAATCCTCAATCTTCAATCCTCCATCCTCAATCCTCAATCCTCAATCCTCAAACCCCAATCTTCAATCCTCAGTCCCAAATCCTCAATCTTCAATAATCACTCCTCAATCCTCAATCTTCAATCCTCAATACTCAGTCTTCAATCCTCAATCCTCAATCCTCAATCCTCAATCCTCAATCCTCATTCTTCAATCCTCAATCCACAATCCTCAATCCTCAGTCCTCGATCCTCAATCTTCAATCCTCAATGCTCAATCTTCAATCCTCCATCCTCAATCCTCAATCCTCAATCCTCAATCGTCAGGCTTCAATGCTGAATACTCAATCTTCAATCCTCAATCCTCAATCCACAATCCTCAATCCTCATTCCTCATTCTTCAATCCTCAATACCCAATCCTCAATCTTCAATCCTCAATCCTCAATCCTCAATCCTCAATCCTCAATCTTCAATCCTCAATCGTCAATCCTCAATCCACAATCTTCAATCTTCAATCCTCAATACTCAATCTTCAATCCTCAATCCTCGATCCTCAATCCTCAATCCTCAATCCTCAATCCTCAATCCTCAATCGTCAACCTTCAATCCTCAATACTCAATCTTCAATCCTCAATCCTCAACCCTCAATCCTCAATCCTCATTCTTCAATCCTCAATACCCAATCCTCAATCTTCAATCCTCAATCCTGAATCCTCAATCATCAATCCTCAATCCTCAATCCTCAATCCTCAGACCTCAACCATCAATACTCAACCCTCAGTCCTCGTACTCAATCCACAACCCTCAATCCTCGATCCGCAACCTTCAATCATCAATATTCAATATTCAACCCTCAATCCTCAATCCTCAATACTCAATACTCAATCCTCAATGTTCTATCCTCAATACGCAACCCTCAATCTTCAATCCTCAATCCTCAATCCTCAATCCTCAACCCTCAATCCTCAATCCTCAATCTTAATCTTCAATCCTCAATCCTGAATCCTCAATCCTCAATCCTCAATCTTCAATCCTCAATACTGAATCTTCAATCCTCAATCCTCAATCCTCAATCCTCAAACCTCAATCCTCAATCTTAATCTTCAATCCTCATCACTCAATCTTCAATCCTCAATCCTCAATCCTCAATCCTCAATCCTCAATCTTCAATCCCCAATACTCAATCTTCAATCCTCAATCCTCAATCCTCAATCCTCAATCCTCAATCCTCAATCCTCAATCGTCAATCTTCAATCCTCAATACTCAATCGTCAACCTTCAATCCTCAATACTCAATCTTCAATCCTCAATCCTCAACCCTCAATCCTCAATCCTCATTCTTCAATCCTCAATACCCAATCCTCAATCTTCAATCCTCAATCCTGAATCCTCAATCATCAATCCTCAATACTCAATACTCAATCCTCAATGTTCTATCCTCAATACGCAATCCTCAATCTTCAATCCTCAATCCTCAATCCTCAATCCTCAACCCTCAATCCTCAATCCTCAATCTTAATCTTCAATCCTCAGTACTCAATCTTCAATCCTCAATCCTGAATCCTCAATCCTCAATCCTCAATCTTCAATCCTCAATACTCAACCTTCAATCCTCAATCCTCAATCCTCAATCCTCAAACCTCAATCCTCAATCTTAATCTTCAATCCTCATCACTCAATCTTCAATCCTCAATCCTCAGTCCTCAATCCTCAATCCTCAATCTTCAATCCCCAATACTCAATCTTCAATCCTCAATCCTCAATCCTCAATCCTCAATCCTCAATCCTCAATCCTCAATCCTCAATCCTCAATCCTCAATCGTCAATCTTCAATCCTCAATACTCAATCTTCAATCCTCAATCCTCAATACTCAATACTCAATACTCATTCTTCAATCCTCAGTACCGAATCCTCAATCTTCAATGATCAATCCTCAATCCTCAATCCTCAATCCTCAATCTTCAATCCTCAATCGTGAATCCTCAATCCACAATCCTCAATCTTCAATCCTCAATACTCAATCTTCAATCCTCAATCCTCAATACTCAATCTTCAATCCTCAATACTCAGTCTTCAATCCTCAATCCTCAATCCTCAATCCTCAATCCTCATTCTTCAATCCTCAATCCACAATCCTCAATCCTCAGTCCTCGATCCTCAATCTTCAATCCTCAATGCTCAATCTTCAATCCTCATCACTCAATCTTCAATCCTCAATCCTCAATCCTCAATCCTCAATCCTCAATCCTCAATCCTCAATCGTCAATCGTCAACCTTCAATCCTCAAACCCCAATCTTCAATCCTCAGTCCCAAACCCTCAATCTTCAATACTCACTCCTCAATCCTCAATCTTCAATCCTCAATACTCAGTCTTCAATCCTCAATCCTCAATCCTCAATCCTCAATCCTCATTCTTCAATCCTCTATCCTCAATCCTCAATCCTCAATCCTCGATCCTCAATCTTCAATCCTCAATACTCAATCTTCAATCCTCCATCCTCAATCCACAATCCTCAATCCTCAATCGTCAGGCTTCAATGCTCAATACTCAATCTTCAATCCTCAATCCTCAATCCTCAATCCTCAATCCTCAATCCTCATTCTTCAATCCTCAATACCCAATCCTCAATCTTCAATCCTCAATCCTCAATCCTCAATTCTCAATTCTCAATTCTCAATCCTCAGTCCTCAGTCCTCAAACCTCAATCCTCAACCCTCAGACCTCATCCTCGATACTTAATCGACTATCCTCAATCCTCAATCTTCTATCCGCAATACTCAATCTTCAATCCTGAATCCTCAGACTTCAAACATCAATTCTCAACACTCAGTCCTCGTCCACAATCCATAACCCTCAATCCTCAATCCTCAATATTCAGTCATTAATATTCAACCTTCAATCCTCAATCCTCAATCCTCTATCCTCAACACTCAACCCTCAATGTTCAATCCTCAATACCCAATCCTCAGTCTTCAATCCTCAATCCTCAATCCTCAATCCTCAATCCTCAATCCTCAGTCCTCAAACCTCAATCATGTATCCTCAACACTGAATCCTCAACCTTCAGCCCTAAGTCCTCAACAATCAGTTGTCAATCCTCAATCCTCAATAGAATATCCTCAATTCACAGTTTTCAATACTCAATACTCAATCTGCAATCTTCAGACCTCTATCCACAAGCATCAATTCTCATCACTCAACCCTCAATACACAGTCCCCAATCCTCAATCTTCAATCCTCAATCCTCAATCATCAATCCTCAATCTTAATCTTCAATCCTCAGTACTCAATCTTCAATCCTCAATCCTCAAACCTCAATCCTCAATCCTCAATCTTCAGACCTCAAACAGCAATACTCAACCCTCAGTCCTCGTCCTCAATCCACAACCATCAATCCTCAATCCTCAATATTCAATCATCAATATTCAATCTTCAGTCATCAATCCTCAATCCTCAATCCTCAATCCTCAATGTTCAATCCGCAATACCCAATCCTCAATCTTCTATCCGCAATCCTCAATCCTCAATGCTCGATCCTCAATCCTCAATCCTCAGACCTCAAACAGCAGTAGTCAACCCTCAGTCCTCGTCCTCAATCCACAACCATCAATCCTCAATCCTCAATATTAAATCATCAATATTAAATCTTCAGTCCTCAATCCTCAATCCTCAATCCTCAATCCTCAATGTTCAATCCGCAATGCCCAATCCTCAATCTTCAATCCTCAATCCTCAATTCTCAATCCTCAACCCTCAATCCTCAGACCTCAAACATCAATACTCAACCCTCAGTCCTCGTCCTCAATCCACAAGCCCCAATACTCAATCCTCAATCTTCAATTCTCAATCCTCAATCCTCAATCCACAATCCTGAATCCTCAATCCTGAATCCTCAACCTTCAGCCCTCAGTCCTCAACAATCAGTTGTCAATCCTCAATCCTCAAGAGAATATCATCAATTCACAGTTTTCAATACTCAATACTCAATCTGCAATCTTCAAATCTCTATCCACAAACATCAATTCTCATTACTCAACCCTCAGCACTCAGTCTTCAATCCTCAATCCTCAATCCTCAATCCTCAATCCTCTTTCTTCAATCCTCAATACCCAATTCTCAATCTTCAATCCTCAATCCTCAATCCTCAATTCTCAATCCTCAATCCTCAATCCTCAGACCTCAAACAGCAGTAGTCAACCCTCAGTCCTCGTCCTCAATCCACAACCATCAATCCTCAATCCTCAATATTAAATCATCAATATTCAATCTTCAGTCCCCAATCCTCAATCCTCAATCCTCAATCCTCAATGTTCAATCCGCAATACCCAATCCTCAATCTTCTATCCGCAATCCTCAATCCTCAATCCTCAATCCTCAATCCTCAATCCTCAATCCTCAATCTTCAATCCTCAATACTCAATCTTCAATCCTCAATCCTCAATCCTCAATCCTCAATCCTCAATCTTCAATCCTCAATACTCAATCTTCAATCCTCAATCCTCAAACCTCAATCCTCAATCCTCAATCCTCAATCTTAATCTTCAATCCTCAGTACTCAATCTTCAATCCTCAATCCACAATCCTCAATCGTCAATCCTCAATCTTCAATACCCAATACTCAATCTTCAATCCTCAATCCTCAATCCTCAATCCTCAATCCTCAATCCTCAATCCTCAATCGTCAATCTTCAATCCTCAATACTCAATCTTCAATCCTCAATCATCAGTACTCAATACTCAATCCTCATTCTTCAATCCTCAATACCTAATCCTCAATCTTCAATCCTCAATCCTCAATCCTCAATCCTCTATACTCAATACTCAATCCTCATTCTTCAATCCTCAGTACCCAATCCTCAGTCTTCAATCCTCAATCCTCAATTCTCAATCCTCAACCCTCAATCCTCAGACCTCAAACATCAATACTCAACCCTCAGTCCTCGTGCTCAATCCACAACCCCCAATACTCAATCCTCAATCTTCAATTCTCAATCCTCAATCCTCAGTCCACAATCCTGAATCCTCAATCCTGAATCCTCAACCTTCAGCCCTCAGTCCTCAACAATCAGTTGTCAATCCTCAATCCTCAAGAGAATATCATCAATTCACAGTTTTCAATACTCAATACTCAATCTGCAATCTTCAAATCTCTATCCACAAACATCAATTCTCATCACTCAACCCTCAACACTCAGTCTTCAATCCTCAATACTCAATCCTCAATCCTCAATCCTCATTCTTCAATCCTGAATACCCAATTCTCAATCTTCAATCCTCAATCCTCAGTCCTCAATTCTCAATCCTCAGTCCTCAATCCTCAGACCTCAAACAGCAATACTCAACCCTCAGTCCTCGTCCTCAATCCACAACCATCAATCCTCAATCCTCAATATTCAATCATCAATATTCAATCTTCTGTCCTCAATCCTCAATCCTCAATCCTCAATCCTCAATGTTCATTCCGCAATACCCAATCCTCAATCTTCTATACGCAATCCTCAATCCTCAATGCTCAATCCTCAATCCTCAATCCTCAATATTCAATCCTCAATACTCAATCTTCAATCCTCAATCCTCAATCCTCAATCCTCAATCCTCATTCTTCAATCCTCAACACCCAATCCTCAATCTTCAATCCTCAATCCTCAATCCTCAATTCTCAATCCTCAATCCTCAATCCTCAGACCTCAAACATCAATACTCAACCCTCAGTCCTCGTCCTCAATCCACAACACTCAATCCTCGATCCTCAATCTTCAATCATCAATATTCAATCTTCAATCCTCAATCCTCAATCCTCAATACTCAATCTTCAATCCTCAGACCTCAAACAGCAGTAGTCAACCCTCAGTCCTCGTCCTCAATCCACAACCATCAATCCTCAATCCTCAATATTAAATCATCAATATTCAATCTTCAGTCCTCAATCCTCAATCCTCAATCCTCAATCCTCAATCCTCAATGTTCAATCCGCAATGCCCAATCCTCAATCTTCAATCCTCAATCCTCAATTCTCAATCCTCAACCCTCAATCCTCAGACCTCAAACATCAATGCTCAACCCTCAGTCCTCGTCCTCAATCCACAACCCCCAATACTCAATCCTCAATTTTCAATTCTCAATCCTCAATCCTCAATCCACAATCCTGAATCCTCAATCCTGAATCCTCAACCTTCAGCCCTCAGTCCTCAACAATCAGTTGTCAATCCTCAATCCTCAAGAGAATATCATCAATTCACAGTTTTCAATACTCAATACTCAATCTGCAATCTTCAAATCTCTATCCACAAACATCAATTCTCATCACTCAACCCTCAGCACTCAGTCTTCAATCCTCAATCCTCAATCCTCAATCCTCAATCCTCATTCTTCAATCCTCAATACCCAATTCTCAATCTTCAATCCTCAATCCTCAATCCTCAATTCTCAATCCTCAATCCTCAATCCTCAGACCTCAAACAGCAGTAGTCAACCCTCAGTCCTCGTCCTCAATCCACAACCATCAATCCTCAATCCTCAATATTCAATCATCAATATTCAATCTTCAGTCCTCAATCCTCAATCCTCAATCCTCAATCCTCAATGTTCATTCCGCAATACCCAATCCTCAATCTTCTATACGCAATCCTCAATCCTCAATGCTCAATCCTCAATCCTCAATCCTCAATATTCAATCCTCAATACTCAATCTTCAATCCTCAATCCTCAATCCTCAATCCTCAATCCTCATTCTTCAAGCCTCAACACCCAATCCTCAATCTTCAATCCTCAATCCTCAATCCTCAATTCTCAATCCTCAATCCTCAATCCTCAGACCTCAAACATCAATACTCAACCCTCAGTCCTCGTCCTCAATCCACAA